>NC_059292.1:19466261-19498761 GCF_017591435.1 Portunus trituberculatus | reverse complement strand
TGATACATTTTTAGTCATCGCATTGCCTCATGTTTTTCTCTTAAACAAGTTCTTGCATGTATAAAGTGATAATTAACTTCTAAATGGTCAATTCGAAACTTATAATTACTTGAACTTATTTGTTTATAATGTAAAAGAAAAATCCATAATGAATTCTAATGCTTAGACCACCAAGGAAACAATTAAACTTAGATTAAAACACCCAAAAATGGTTTTGTATAAAAATTTTGTCTTGTAAGTAGTAAGATTTTAATGAGTCCAAAGAGGACGAAAATCCAAGTTGAAGGAATTGGAATTGAAAAAAAAAAATGTAAAGTATTGATTTTTTAACCCTGTGAATCATAACTCTAACTGAAAATTCGTAATATTACCATCAGAGACATCACACAGTTATACTAAGCGGGACAAAACGTATGGAGATATCACACCCAAACCCACTATATGTTCTAGAGACGCCAGACAAGGAACTACTCTAAATTGCTCACTACAACATGGATTCTCAGTCATGCATTCACCTTGCAGCACACAAGTAACAGATGAACAAACGAAAAAACTATTTTATCCCAGAATTGCCTTGACAGTCCTGAAGCAGTTCTTAAAGCGACTTAAGATTTTAAAAGACAAGGAATTAGGAATTATGTCGATATGTCCACAGGTAGCTGACTTGAAAGGAGATCAAAAAGAACTGAAACATCGATTAAACGAAGATGTTTTGAAGGTAAAAAAAAAAAAAGAAAAGAAAAAACTAAGATAAAGAAAATTATAAAAATCGATAATAGAAATTCCAGAAAGACACCTCTTTAGTAAAAAATTGGAGACGAATCTTACGATCTTTGGAACAAAATATTATCAAAGTTTATTTTGAATAAATCAATCTTGATTGATATTTGAACATAAAAATTACAAAATAATGTGCATGTAGTATAAAACAATAAATAAATTGATTAATTTAAAAACCTTAAAAATATGAATGAAAATTCTAATACAAAATTCTACATTAAATTGAGTACGTTCTTTCTTTTATGCTGTTTGCTTTATTTTTTCTTTTTTTTTTCACCACATGCCAGACAAGTCTAGTATACCTGAAATATAAACATTCTTATTTTTGTATGACTGTTAATTCACTTATAATAAAGAAAAGAATAGGAAACGGACATTCTTGGAGCAATTGTCTAGCTTGATCAGTTATTTTCTCAGGTGATTAATTAACCAAAAAATCTCTCTCTCTCTCTCTCTCTCTCTCTCTCTCTCTCTCTCTCTCTCTCTCTCTCTCTCTCTCTCTCTCTCTCTCTCTCTCTCTCTCTCTCTCTCTCTCTCTCTCTCTGCTTTCCTTCCTACCCCACAGTCTCCCTACAATCTTCGGACTACATCAACGGATTCCTGCTGCAGGCGAGGAAGACAGAGCAGCGCAAAGCAGTAGTGGGGACCTTTCTCCGTTCACCGCACCGAGGAAATATCATAGCTTGCAATGGATCAATAGCAAACACGGTGGTGATGGAGACGGCTCCCTTGCGCCTTGCAAACCTCTCCTTTACCTGGCTAGCTCCTGAAGCTAGTATGGGCACCATTGAATTCGTGTAAGTGTGTGTGTGTGTGTGTGTGTGTGTGTGTGTGTGTGTGTGTGTGTGTGTGTGTGTGTGTGTGTGTGTGTGTGTGTGTGTGTGTGTGTGTGTGTGTGTGTGTGTGTGAGAGAGAGAGAGAGAGAGAGAGAGAAAGAAAGAATCACATCCTCTCCCCTTATTCTCAGTGCCAGCATACTGGTGGACAAGAGTACCAGCTATAAAGTCATCAGATCGGCTCCTCTGCAACTGAACTTATACCGTAAGTAGTTTCCCTCAGTAAATTAAAAGAAGCAGAGATGGATAGATTGACTAGTAAATAAAATGACAAGTATCTCATTTACTTAATAGACTGATGTAATAGGTATGTAGATATTAACAAAAAAGGATCCGATTCTATCCACTTATAGATATGTAAGAACATATGTACCTACATATATATACAAAGAGAGGTACTGAAAGTTGCATCCGCATACATGGAATATCAGCACAGTTTTTGATATCCAGATTCGCATATGCATTGAAGAAAATTAGTTCATGCTTATTTATTTAATTGTACACCAAAGTTTTACAGGAAGATAGAAAGAGGGAGAGAATTTTACAGTGACTATATATATACATTATGTAAATATGTAAAAGTATGCATGAGACTACAGTACTGTGTAATAGTATTGAGTATGTATTATATATGATATCCCAAAAGTAATTAAGCATGGAAAGAAGCAGTTTGGCTGCAAGGAGAGAGAGAGAGAGAGAGAGAGAGAGAGAGAGAGAGAGAGAGAGTGTTATTCACCACGGTCGTCTAATAGCCACGCAGCCAGTCTGTCCCTTACGGAAAGAGCTCAGGGGTCATACTGACCGACTACATCGCACACCACACACACTGAGAAAGCGAGGCCACAACCCCTTGAGTTACATCCCGTACCTATTTACTGCTAGGTGAACAGATGCTTGCCCATTTGCCTCGACACTCCCCGGACTAGAACCGGGCCCTCTTGATTGTGAGCCGAGCGTGCTAACCACTACACTACCCGGTGTGTGTGTGTGTGTGTATATATATATATATATATATATATATATATATATATATATATATATATATATATATATATATATATATATATATATATATATATATATATATATATATATATATATATATATATATATATATATATATATATATATATATATATATGGCTTATGTATAGGTACAATATACAAGTACATGCATTATGCATGTCTGTGCATGTAGACCCTACTCCTTGATGTTCACAAAAAAAAAAAAAAAAAAAAATCAGGTATCATCTTTAGGTTTATATTCAGTTATTATTCATAAATAAAACTAAAAAATAGAAAATGGCAGCGCTAAGCACTTATCGTAGCGGCCATTTGGCAAGAATTGCTGCTATATAGTAAGTGATTTTCTTCGAAAATTCTGAACACATCCGCATCCGTTGTAAATGCAAGTTCGTATATCAAATTATAACATTCTCATATGTACCATCTTATATAATACTTTTGTCCACGATCCAAAACAAACAACATATGAGAGAGAGAGAGAGAGAGAGAGAGAGAGAGAGAGAGAGAGAGAGAGAGAGAGAGCTAACTCAAAGAATAAGATAGATAGAATATTTGAAGAAAAATTTGCTGACACATAATAATACTCTTTTATAGTACTCAAGCCACATGAAAAAAATCTAGGAAAAAGCTGAATGTTGCAAACATTCCATAAAATAGAAATAATATGATAAACGCAACTTACGTATTAGTTGTTCCTCATAGATGTTGATAAGACCAACTGAGAGCAAGCAGCAACACAGAATAAGGAAGGAAAACATATGCAACCATCAGATGGGAGATAAAAAGGATAAATAATTGAGAAGAAGAATAAGAGTGAGCGAATGAGAGAGTAATCGATTTGGTACTATCACGGAATGAGCTGGCGACTACAGATTTGATATGAAAATGCATAAAACGTAGGGAGGCAGTAGCGTAATGGATAAGGTGATGAACGTGGGATCGGGCAGACGTCCATGCATAGGTTGACTCCCATCAAGTACGGCCTTGAAACTATGCCATTTGTCGAGTGGTTTAAAGTTACCAACACGTCACCATGATACCCAGGTTCTAGGTGGTTACACCAAAGAAGCACTTGGGTGATGATATTGTTTGCGCCAGTAATAGGTGGAAGCTTAACACCATTTCAATTACTCTTTAAATTACCTACAGGCGCTATAGGCCAAGACATAAAAAAAAAGATAGAAGCTCCCTCAATCAATCAATCATAGGGAGTATACGCCGGGGGCAGCGTCGCCTCGCCTACCATATGGCGCCAATCCAGGAGGTCACGCCTCGCGAGTCTCCATGCAGGTTCCCTTCCCATGCCAAGTAACTCCCAGCAGGAGGCATTGACTTGCTGCAGCCATGAATTCTGTGGACATCCCCTTGGCTTTCTCCATGCTGGGTTATCCCTTTCGTAAACAACCCGATATGCAGGATCGGCTTCCGGGTAGCGTGCCACATGCCCATATAGTAGGAGTTGGCGTTGACGGACTATGCTGGTAATCGGCCTCGAATCAGTCTCACGGACCAATCACTGAATTAACACAAAGTCATACCACCGGTACCCCATGATCCTGCGAAGGCATCTAGTACATACCAAAGACATCAATTCGCCTCTTTAGATCGGTGTTCAGTGTCCATATTTCACAACCGTTGAGTAAGACAAGGATCACCAGCGACTTGAAGATCCGAATCTTTGTCGGTCTGCACAGGTACCGACAACGCCAAATACTCGAATTGAGCGAATCCATAACGCCATGAGCCAGGCCAATCCGCCGTACAACTTCATGGCTCGACCCACATACCAAGGTATGTGAAACTTTTGAAGATCTCAACATCCTCCCCGTATGCATGGACAGACTGTACTGTTTCATCCAGTAAGGTTCCAAACACCTGGAAACCTCGAGTCCCAAAGGCTTCGCCTCCTCATGCAGTGTCTCTAGAGCCATTACCAGAACCTCCAGTGACTCAGCAAAGATTACTGCAACACCAGCAAAAACAAGATCTGTAATATCAATATTGCCGACAGATGCTCCACAATGACTTTGGTCTACAACTCTGCCTAGTACTCAGTCCATGCAAATGTTGAAAAGTGATGGACCAAGCACGCATCCCTGCCTCACTCCTGTATTCACCGGGAAGAAGCTGGACACGCCCCCTCAACACTTCACAGCACGCACAGTCCCGGAGTAGAGGCCAGTTAATAGACCAATAGTCCTTGTGGGAATCCCACGGACACGCAGAAGATCACAGAGTTTGTTTTTTTTTTTCATGTAGGGTAGAGGGCCAGCCAAGGGCAAAAAAAAAAAAAAAAAAAACATTTAAAAAAAGCCCCACTTGATTGCTGGCTCTTTAAAAAGTGGGAAAGCGACAGCCAAAATTGGAGAGCAAATGCCTCAATACCTCCCTCTTATAAGAAGACAAGTTGTAGAAAGTCGGAAATACAGATGCAGGAAGGAGTTCCATAGTTTTCCAGTGAAAGATATGAATGATTGAGAGTACTGGTTAACTCTTGCGTTAGAGAGTTGGACAGAATAGGGATGAGAGGAAGAAGAAAGCCTTGTGCAGCGAGGCCGCAGGAGGAGGGGAGGCATGCAGTTAGCAAGATCAGTAGAACAGTTAGCATGAAAATAGTGATAAAAAATAGAAAGAGATGTAACATTTCGGCGGTGAGAAAGGCTGAAGACAGTTAGTCAGAGGAGGGGAGTTGATGAGACGAAAAGCTTTAGATTCCACCCTATCTAGTAAAACTGTGTGACTAGAACCCCCAAACATGCGAAGAGTACTCCATACAAGGGCAGATAAGGCCCTTATACAGAGTAAGCAGTTGGAAGGGGCGAGAAAAACTGGCGGAGACGCCTCAGAACACCTAACTTTTGTTTTAGCAGGAAATGAGATATGAAATTTCCAGTTAAGATTATGAGCAAAAGACAGACCGAGGATATTCATTGTGGAAGAGCGAGACAGTTGAGTGTCATTGAAGAAGAGGGGATAGTTGTCTGGAAGGTTGTGTCGACTTGATGGATGGTGGAATTGAGTTTATGAGGCATTGAAAACTACTAGATTTTCTCTGCCCCAATCGGAAATCTTAGAAAGATCGGAAGTCAGGCGTTCTGTGGCGTCCCTGCGTGATCTGTTGACTTCCTGAAGGGTTGGTCGTCTCTGAAAGGATGTGGAAAGATGTAGGTGGTATCATCAGCGTAGGAGTGGATAGGGCAAGAAGTTTGGTTAAGGTCATTAATGAATAATAGAAAGAGAGTGGGTGACAGGACAGAACCCTGAGGAACTCCACTATTAATAGATTTAGGAGAGGAACAGTGGCCGTCTACCACAGCAGCAATAGAACGGTCAGAAAGGAAACTTGAGATAAAGTTGCAGAGAGAAGGATAGAAGCAGCAGGGAGGCAGTTTGGAAATCAAAGCTATATGCCAGACTCTATCAAAAGCTTTTGATATGTCTAACGTTACAGCAAAAGTTTTACCGAAATCTCTAAAAGAGGATGACCAAGACTCAGTAAGGAAAGCCAGAAGATCACCAGTAGAGCGACCTTGACGGAAGCCATACTTGGCGATTAGACAGAAGATTGTGAAGTGACGGATGTTTGAGAATCTTCCTATTCAGGATAGATTAAAAACTTTAGACAAGCAAGAGATTAAAGCTATAGGACGGTAGTTTGAGGGATTGGAACGGTCACCCTTTTTAGGAACAGGCTGAATGTAGGCAAACTTCCAGCAGGAAGGAAAGGTAAAAGTAGATAGACAAAGTTGAAAGAGTTTGGCCAGGCAAGGTGCAAGCACGAAAGCACAGTTTTTGAGAACAATAGGAGGTACCCCATCAGGACCATAAGCCTTCCGAGGGTTTAGGCCAGCGAGGGCATGGAAAACATCGTTACGAAGAATTTTAATTGTAGACATGAAATAGTCAGAGAGAGGAGGAGAGGGAGGGACAAGCCCAGAATCATCCAAGATGGAGTTGTGAGCAAAGGTTTGAGAAAAAGTTCAGCTTTATAGACAGAAGAGATGGCAGTGGTGCCATCAGGATAAAATAAAGGAAGGAAAGATGAAGAAGTGAAGTTAGATGGCTAGATGCCAGAAGTCTCGAGGGGAGTTTGAGTTTGAAAGATTTTGACATTTTCTATTTATGAAGGAGTGTTTGGCAAGTTGAAGAACAGACTTGGCATGATTCCGGGCAGAGATATAAAGTGCGTGAGATTCAGGAGATGGAAGACTCAAGTACCTTTTGTGGGCAACCTCTCTATCATGTATAGCACGAGAACAGGCTGAGTTAAACCAAGGTTTAGAAGGTTTAGGTTGAGATAAAAGAATGAGGAATGTACGCCTCCATGCCAGACACTATCACCTCTGTTATGCGTTCAGCACAAAGAGATGGGTCTCTGACACGGAAGCAGTAATCATTCCAGGGAAAATCAGCATAATACCTCCTCAGGTCCCCCCAACTGGCAGAGACAAAACGCCAGAGTGTCTCGCGATGCACTGAATCAAGCACCTTCTTGAGATCGACATAGGCTGCAAGCATCCCTCGTCGTAACTCACGTAGGCGCTCCACCAGTACGCGAAGCGCTAGGATCCGGTCAGTTGTTGACATACCGGGCGTGATCCCAGACTGTTCAGGTCTCTGATGTTTCAGCAGGTAACTGTGGATACGCATCAACAGCAAATGGGCAAGCACCTTGCCTTGTACGCTGAACAGTGTTATACCGCTGTAGTTTCTGCAGTCCTGACAGTCCCTTTTCCCTTTCCAGATAGGGATGACCAATCACTTTTTCCAATCAGGGGGAATAGTACCTGAATGTCGTACAACAGTCAAGAGACCATGCAACCCACTCATCATGGCCTCACCTCCTGCTTTGAGCAGCTCCGCACTGATGTTACAGATGCCAGTTGCCTTTCCATCCCTCAACTTTGCCACAGCCTCTTTGACATCATCAATGAAGGGTGCAGTTTCGTCAATGGGTGGATCAGCATCCACCATCTGTAACCCTGCAGTTTGGAGCAGTCCACTTGGAGGATCCACCGTATGGGAAAAATAATCCCTTCATCTGCAGGCAAAATTCATCCCACCCATGGTCCCAAAGGACTCCCCCGCATAGACAACGACTTCTTCATTCCGTGATAGTACTGAACTAGTACACCTACTCCAGCGGCGTACCAACTCGAGCGTCAGCGCCACCAATCTTGATTGATTGATTAATTTATTGTTGCATTAACAATGAAATGCAAAAAAGGGAGGCGGATGGGCCTTGCCACCCACCCCTTGGGCAAAGACTTAACGATAGAGTATAAAAAAAAAAATTAAAATAGAGGGCATACATATCAAGAATATAAGTAAATAAATAAATAGATAAATATTGCACACCTTATTGCATGAATATCTTGATTGATGATGATACATTTATTTTTGCATTAATAATGAAATACAACAAAGGAGGAGTATGGACCTTTCCATCCACCCTCTGGACAAAGACATAAAGTAGAGTATCAAAATGTAAAAATAGACGGCATACATTACAAGAATAAAAGTAAATAAATAAAATACAGGTATTACACACATTATTGGATAAACATCCTACAGTGTGGGAGCAAATGTAGGATCTTCCTTGAGTATATCCCTGAGAGTGGCTGAGTCTAGATGGTCAATGAGGGTATACAAGACTAGTCATGTTGACTTTACGGACTAAATTTAGCAATGAGAAGACATTCTGTGGCATTATGACGCAGAGTGTATCCCCTTGGGGCAGCACACAGCGCACAGCATACACCAGGAGAAGCACTGATTTCCCAAAAGTATTTTTAGCCTAATCTGAGCCTCATTGCCACCATGTCGTGTGATGCGGTGTGTCTCCCATAGGTATAAGCACAGCTCTGGGAGACACGTACATAGTGAAGACTACTGCTACTGCCAAAAGACAACAAAGCTCCAACTGATCACTAATGCTATGTACAAGGTCATTAATTAATGCTACTCTTAGCATAGCCCAGAGTGTACTCAGTGCCAAGGTCCACTGTGTCGTCGTCTTAAAGGGCACGTTGGGCAAGGGGGTCTGCCTTTTCATTAAGTGGGATACCCACATGAGAGGGTATCCATGTGAAATGACCGTGGCACCAGCACTTTCTTGGGCGTGGATGAGATCAAGGCATTCATTAACTAGATCACAGTCCATTGGGGAGGTAGACTGGAAAACATACAGTGCAGCCTGGCTGTCAACAATGAAATAAACATTGTTATGGAGAGGTGCCACAATATTGAACGCCTCCAGAACAGCATACAATTCTGCCCTAATGGAGGACATGTGTGCTGGGAGCCGCCTGGAAACCTCAGTGTCAGTATAATGATTCGCAGAAATGTTGTTGCGAATGAACAGCCCACATCCAGACCTGCTGCCATTGACTGACCCAGCACAATAAACATGAATAGCCTGACCTGAACGTGGGGGTACTTGGACAATTTAGTCATGAAAATGTTTTGCACCATATGAGGGGGCCAGTCCCTCTTAGGCTGATGCTTTGAGTGAATATCAACATTGACACGGTGAGGGTTCCAAATGGCTTGAAGCAGTGACATAACAACGTTAATGCCTTGACATCCCCCTCAACTTTCTCTACATTAACTTCTGCAACATTTGCGGCCTTAGATCTATTTTTCAATCTGTGAAACACCACCTCTTCTCTACTAAACCTCATCTTCTTTTCTTCACCGAAAAACAGCTGTCTGAGGCAACTGGCAGGAGCCCCTTCTCTGTTCCCTCCTACTTTCTCTATTATTATTTTCGTTCCAAAGCTGGATGTTGCTTCTATGTACGCAACGACTTAACTTACTCTCGTGCCCACGCTCTTCATTCTTCTGAGTTTTCCACTATCTGGCTTCGACTCAACAGTCACTCTCTAACTAAATTCATCTGTGCTGTCTATATCTTCCCTAACTCCCCTGACTATAGTAAATTTCTTCGACTATTTAACTTTCAAAGTGGAGCACATTCTGTCCCTCTACCCTTTCGCAGAGATTTCCATTCTTGGAGATTTCAATGTTCACCACCAGCTTTGGCTTTCATCCCCTTTCACTGACCATCATGGTGAACTAGCTTTCAACTTTGCTATCCTAAATTACCTAAAGCAACTGGTGCAACATTCTACTCGTATTCCTGATCGTCTTGGAGACACGCCCAACATTCTTGATCTCTTCCTCACCTCTAATCTTTCTGCTTATGCTGTCACCCTTTCATCTCCGTTGGGCTCCTCCGATCACAATCTCATTTCTGTATCTTGTCCTATTTCTCCAATCCCTCCACAGGATCCCCCAAAGCGAAGGTGCCTCTGGCGTTTCGCCTCTGCCAGCTGGGGATACCTGATTTTCCCTGGTATGATTACTGCTTCCGTGTCAGAGACCAATCTGTTTGTGCTGAACGCATAACAGAGGTGATAGTATCTGTCATGGAGGTATACATTCCTCATTCTTTTTCTCAACTTAAACCTTCTAAACCTTGGTTTAACTCAGCCTGTTCTCGTGCTATACATGATAGAGAGGTTGCCCACAAAAGGTACGTGAGCCTTCCATCTCCTGAATCTCACGCACTTTACATCTCTGCCCGGAATCATGCCAAGTCTGTTCTTCAACTTGCCAAACACTCCTTCATAAATAGAAAATGTCAAAATCTTTCAAACTCAAACTTCCCTCGAGACTTCTGGCATCTAGCCAAAAACATCTCAAATAACTTCACTTCTTCATCTTTCCCTCCTTTATTTCATCCTGATGGCACCACTGCCATCTCTTCTGTCTCTAAAGCTGAACTCTTTCTCTCAAACCTTTGTTCACAACTCCACCTTGGATGATTCTGGGCTTCTCTCTCTCTCCTCCTCCCTCTGACTATTTCATGTCTACAATTAAAATTCTTCGTAATAATGTTTTCCATGCCCTCGTTGGACTAGACCCTCGGAAGGCTTATGGTACCTCCTATTGTTCTCAAAAACTGTGCTTCCGTCCGTGCACCTTGCCTGGCAAAACTCTTTCAACTTTGTCTATCAACTTTTACTTTTCCTTCCTGCTGGAAGTTTGCCTACATTCAGCCTGTTCCTAACCCCATAAACTACCGTACTATAGCTTTAATCTCTTGCTTTTCTAAAGTTTTTTAATCTATCCTGAATAGGAATATTCTCAAACATCTGTCACTTCACAATCTTCTATTTGATCGCCAGTATGGCTTCCGTCAAGGTCACTCTACTGGTGAACTTCAGGCTTTCCTAATTGAGTCTTGGTCATCCTCTTTTAGAGATTTCGGTGAAACTTTTGCTGTAGCGTTAGACATATGAAAAGCTTTTGATAGAGTCTGGCATAAAGCTTTAATTTCAAAACTACCTTCCTACGGTTTTTATCCTTCTCTCTGCAACTTTATCTCAAGTTTCCTTTCCGACCGTTTCTTTTGGTGCTGTAGTAGACGGCCACTGTTCTCCTAAATCTATTAATAATGGTGTTCCTCAGGGTTCTGTCCTGTCACCCACTCTCTTTCTATTATTCATTAATGACCTTCTTAACCAAACTTCTTGCCCTATCCACTCCTACGCTGATGATACCACCTACATCTTTCCACGTCCTTTCAGAGACGACCAACCCTTCAGGAAATCAACAGATCACGCAGGGACGCCACAGAACGCCTGACTTCCGATCTTTCTAAGATTTCCGATTGGGGCAGAGAAAAATCTAGTAGTTTTCAATGCCTCAAAACTCAATTCCTCCATCTATCAACTCGACACAACCTTCCAGACAACTATCCCCTCTTCTTCAATGACACTCAACTGTCTCCCTCTTCCACACTGAATATCCTCGGTCTGTCCTTTACTCATAATCTTAACTGGAAACTTCACATCTCATCTCTTGCTAAAACAGCTTATATGAAGTTAGGCGTTCCGAGGCGTCTCCGCCAGTTTTTCTCGCCCCTGCCAACTGCTTACTCTATATAGGGGTCTTATCCGCCCCTGTATGGAGTACTCTTCGCATGTTTGGGGGGGTTCCAGTCACATAGTTTTACTAGATAGGGTGGAATTAAAAGCTTTTCGTCTCATCAACTCCCCTCCTGTGACTAACTGTCTTCAGCCTCTTTCTCACCCCCGAAATGTTGCATCTCTTTCTATCTTTTATCGCTATTTTCATGCTAACTGTTCTACTGATCTTGCTAACTACATGCTTCCCCTCCTCCTGAGGCCTCGCTGCACAAGACTTTCTTCTTCCTCTCATCCCTATTATGTCCAACTTCGTAACGCAAGAGTTAACCAGTACTCTCAATCATTCATACCTTTCACTGGTAAACTCTGGAACTTCCTCCCTGCATCTGTATAATTCATTTCTTGGGTCCCTGATGGGTTCCTTTTCCATCACCAATTCTAACATCTCTATACCTGAGACCACATTTTCAAAGCTTACTTACTGACGTCACGACGTAAATAAAGTAGCGAATAATAATAAAGTAATGATAGAATAAATAATAATGATAAAATAAAGTAGAAGACCAATATGTTGGTCTTGTTTTGCGACTGGTTTCTCCAGTTGAATTTGAGTCGGAAACACGTGTGAGCCCGCCTTAAGGAGGAGAGGAAGAGGAAATAGGGTATTTATGAAATCATTGGTCACCAGATATCTCTGGGGAGCTATTTGACACCCAAGCCAACCAAGACATTGACTATCATGATTTTTCTATACTTAACTATGAAGCTATATGGCATCATATCATTATGTAATAAAATAACGTCTTAGCAACACACTGGAAATCGTTTACCGTGATATATCTATTGAAGCCATAGGTAGAATGTTTAATATCTGGCAATTATATTCACATTTGTTTTTAGTTTTACAAATAAAATTAAACTAATTTTGCGTTGTCCACCCATTTAGCATAATCAGTGTGCACTTTTCAGCTAGAGAAGTATTCATTTAGAGTGTATTAGTCTCTATTTTCAAGTATTTTGACGAATATCAAATTGAGGTAAATCTTGCCACTTAAGATTATCAGAAGAGCGTCCCCATATCCAAGGACCAAGACCCGCCGTAAAGAGTGTTTTACAAGCTGGAGAGAGGGAGGATCGAATCTGGACCAACTGGCCAAAACGAGGCAAGTTGGCGATATTTATGTTCTAATTTGGGTAATATACAATAGTATAATCCCGAAAGGATGTATCACAATGTCGTCTGTGGAAACTTTTGGAATGGTGCTCTGTGGAGCTGGCCACACCCGTCATCGACAGTATGAGATCGGACGTCCTCTTCCGATGAAATCCAAACAAATATGAGTCATATTTTGATCTCCGATGCCGGACGATTTCTTGGTTGAGATATCCGCTGTTGAACTAGTCATTATTATTAACATTAAATTTCCACCAAAAGAGAAGATGAAACTGAAAACACATGTTTTTTCTTCATACTCTGTGTGAATCAAATACCTAGAGATGCCTAACAGTGCTGACCTTGCATTTGTAGTGTTTATAAAAGCCAAAAAGGCTGAGATGAGAGTGACATTTTTGTCAACTTTACCATGATTTCTAAGGAGAGAAATGTTTTCTCTTATGCTAGGTTTTCTTCCGAAGCTTTTTCATCGTCTAACTCGTGCATTAAGTTACTTTGACACGTAACTGCTTTTATAGACAAAGATAAATCACGGTAAGGATGAAGTCATTTTTTGGCTCGGTTGTCCTTTAACCTGTAGAGCCATCTGGTATTATGAATGAAAGATGATGGTGATGATAATGATAATAATAAAATTGATAATAATAATAATAATAATAATGATAATAATAATAATAATAATAATAATAATAATAATAATAATAATAATAATAATAATAATAATAATAATAATAATAATAATAATAATAATAATAATAATAATAATAATAATAATAATAATAATATAATAATAATAATTATAATATTATTATTATTATTATTATTATTATTATTATTATTATTATCATTATTATTATTATTATTATTATTATTACTATTATTATCATTACTGTTATTATTATTATTATTACTATTATTATCATTACTGTTATTATTATTATTATTACTATTATTATCATTACTGTTATTATTATTACTATTATTATTATTATTATTATTATCATTATTATTACTATTATTATTATTATTATTATCATTATTATTACTATTATTATTATTATTATTATTATTATTATTATTATCATTATTTTTACTATTATTATTATTATTATTGTTATCATCATTATTACTATTATAATTATTATTATTATTATCATCATTATTACTATTATTATTATTATCATTATTATTATTATTATTATTATTATTATTATTATTATTATTGTTATTATTATTGTTATTATTATTATTATTATTATTATTATTATTATTATTATTATTATTATTATTATTATTATTTTTTATTTAAATATTATTATCATTATTGTTATTATTATTTTTATTATTATTATTATTATTATTACTATTATAGTTATTATTATTATTATAGTTATTATTATTTTTTTTTTTTTTTGTTATTAGATTTTCTTATTATTATTATTATTATAATATAATAATAATAATAATAATAATAATAATAATAATAATAATAATAATAATAATAATAATAATAATAATAATAATAATAATAATAATAATAATAATAATAATAATAATAATAATAATAATAATAATAATAATAATAATAATAATAATAATAATAATAATAATAATAATAATAATAATAATAATAATAATAATAATAATAATAATAATAATAATAATAATAATAATAACAACAATAGTAATAATAACAGTAATAATAATAATGATAAGGCTGCTGTGAGGGAAAGTAAACTGATATGCCAGTCAAATGGTAATTTATAAAGGAAAAAATTGCGGAAAACTGCAGTTTCTTTTATCACCTTCGTAAAAGGGTACTCTAAAACATCAATTTTGCACTCCTCTATCACCCCGGTTTTGGCTGCCATCTTGAAAAAGGGGCAGACAAAAATTGTTTATTTGTATATATCTCGCTTAATAGTTATCTTATATGCAAAAATATTGAAATACAGTCTACTTTACGTAAAATGTTTTACTATAAATGTTCTATACGCTTTTTCGTATATCACAGGATTTTCATGCTGTACGCACGTTTTCTTCGTGGGCTCTATTACTTGAAGTACCTGGGAAATTTTTTCCAGATGTGTTCTTCCTCCTTTATTCTTGTTTATGACAGACTCGCTGGCAATGTTACCACCTTTAAATCCAGCCATCCACCCAAAATGTATAATTTATGATAATTACCTGACTTTATCTATACTCTGCCTCATGGTTTACGCCGTCTGGTACTAAGAAAACTTCATCCGAGGGGTCATCACAGTTCTCCTCGTCTACGTGTGCATCAGAGTTGGTACAAGATAAGCCTTTACATGATACACATATTATGGAGCATTTTAATCCTGTCCTTCTACAACCGCAGGTGGCTGTCATACATCGTGTGAAACATTTGTATGATATAATATTTAGAAGATCTAGAGAAGCAGAGTCTTTTATCTGTGATGATTGGGGCTAGTCCATTTTCAGTCATCTTCGAATCCCAATCTATAGGTGGCAAGTCAATTCTTAATCATTTCTGAACTTGGTGATAAGTACGTAGAGAATGGAATCTAGCTGCGGCGTCTGCGGGAGGCAAGGAAGCCAAGATAAATGTACTATTATTCAATGCTTTGACAAAACATTGATATCCTATAAGTCGCTAAGGGATTCACATTCTTTGTTCCCATATAACCGAAAGATGAATGATTTTCCTGCTTCAGCAATCTTTGCAGGACCTGCATGTGGTTTCTTAAACACAGCTACAAGTTCTTGAAGTTCTTCATGCTTTTACAGGTTTACAAACTTTAATTTCCCTTGCTTGAAAAGGCAGAGGTGCATTGTCAGCCCCACTAAATACATGCAAGAAATTAATGAATGTTGTCTTTAATAACGGATCCATACTTCATAGAGACTTGTGTGTACAGTTTGTTCTGTTTTTCCTTTGCCTTGGAAGTCTATGTTATTATGGG
Source organism: Portunus trituberculatus (assembly GCF_017591435.1). NCBI lineage: Eukaryota > Metazoa > Arthropoda > Malacostraca > Decapoda > Portunidae > Portunus > Portunus trituberculatus. The sequence goes on along the minus strand of NC_059292.1, from coordinate 19,483,061 downwards.
ATCCGGCTAATGCGGTCAGAATTACCACGTCTACATCTTCTCCAACTACTGTCACCAAGTAGTCTTGGAAGATTCTTCAATGATTGTATTATCATTTAGTGTGAGTGCATATTCATTAGCTCATTTTACAGTAAATCTCTCGGAGGTAATTTTTGTGATGAGCTTTGTAATAAGTCAGGTCTTATTTCAATCGTTTGAAAGAAATTTGCTCTGACTTCTTGTTGCTGGCTTAGTTTCATCAAATATTAGGGTTGCCACCTGTCCCTTATGTTACGTTCACCGGTTAAACGGGTAAGATTGACATCGGGGAGCCGGTGAACAATAACAATAAAAAAAAACACTGCAGGTTCAACTGGTGAGGAAATGCAAAGGGGGCACTTTTAAAAAGCTATTTTAATAACCCATAATGAAACTAACACACATAGATATAACATGAAACATGAAACACAGATCTAACATGAAACACAGGAAAATGACATACACATATACATATAACACAGAAATAAATACAACAATAAAGAACCCAACTTAATACCTAACAATAATCCTAATCCTATATGGAGGCAATGTGGAAAAACACGGGACGAAAGGAAGTGATACTTATGCGGTGTCGCAGTGGTGAAGTGCTGGGTGATGGTTGATCCCACGGTAGTCCCAAGAGGCGTTGTGTTCACTGGTTGAGGCCTGGACCTCGACATGACTTTCCAGAAAGCCGAGTTTGCTTTAACACTTCCGCTGGAGTCGAATGGGGCCGCGTGAATCCAACTACGGGACAGTAGCGGGGCTTCATGAGACGGTGACGTGGAAGGATCATGAGACGCGTGGAAGGTTCACGAGACGGTGACGTGGAAGGGGAGGCGGAGAGGTGGCGAACGAGGTAACAAGCGGAGGAGGTGATGGTAGTGGAGTATGTTACGGGCGGACCGTAACACTTAAAATACGGAACCGTTCCGTAATGAAGCGTGAAATGCTGCGTTCCGTATTGAACCAATACGGAACGCCATTTGTTCCGTATTTGCCTGTATGAATAGTCAAGCAAATGAAATAAATTAATAAGTCATCGTGACCAAATATTGAAGCAAATACATAACCAGTTCACAAAAATATATGAGTTTGTTAGGGGTTTGTCGTGCCGCCCGTGTGTTACGTGAACATTACACGTAATATCTCGCTCCGCCTCCACGCCCACGGTCCATCACCAACGGCTGTCAGTCTAAAAATGAGAGGGGCGGAGAAAACTGCAGCTGTGCTGTGCCATGCCTATGTCTCATCCCTGTTAGGTACCTGTACTGAACATCGCTACGTCTGCAGGATCTGTACATTTGGAAAATGTATAAGTAATGGCTGTATTTATGATCCATTCATATTCCAGGTAGCTACTGTTTTCTCCAAATGAGTTTTCTTTTTTCTTTTTTTCTTTAATTAAGGGAAATATATTTTTCAGTGTCTCATTCTTTAGAATTTATACAGACACATGTAGTTTTAAAGATATATTACTGATAACTTGACTGATGAACGTATTTTGCAATATATCCTCATATTTAGTCAAGATATCCTTGAAATCCTCCTAATACAGGGTACTTATGGAAGAGCTGATCTTCAAACTTTGTCAATATGATTGACTTTCTACCCGCCATCACTGTTCCAACCTCAGCTAATGCGTTCCGTATTTTTAGGAGGTGGTGGTGGCAACCCTATCAAATATGGTGTCCAAGTAGCACAACTAGACGACGTACGTTTAGCAATTTTGTACTTTTTTTAGGGCAGTCTCCTTGCAGTGCTTACTCACATATTAGCATACTGTATCTGTCCAGAATTGTTATAAAAAATTTCATGCTGATGCCACCGTGGTACAGTGGAACCGCGCGCGCTTTTGGATCCGAGTGGTTTCGAAGCGGACGGCTTTGAATCCTGGCCACGGTCCGCTGTTATAAATGATTGCATTTCATAAAAGAATGTCTCCTGAACGGTATGCAACTTCCAAATTATAGTTAAAAGTATGATTCGCGAGGAAGGGCGCGGCGGAGTGCCGCCAGTGAAAACACACTGCTGCTGTGGTTCACCTTGATCCAGTTATAACAGTAACAGTAACAGTAAGGGTGGGATAGATAGTGGGGGAAATAAGAGATGAGTGGAAGAAAATAGTGGGGGTGAAAAGAGAAGAAATATAGTAGTAGGGAGTAAAGTTGGCGGGCGAACCGCCTTGCTGATCTTTCAATGTGTTTACTGTTTTAGCCAGTCAGCTGTCGGGGTTGCTCAGCGATGTCTGATCTTGAGTAGGGAGCAGAGTTGAAGCTTGAGGTTTTTTGCATCTTTATTTTATAAGTTTATTATAAGTTTATTGTAAGTTTAGTTGGGAGAATTTTTCTGGGTTGTTGGTGTTGTTAAGTGTAAATAGGATCTGGTGGTTCGCTTGAAAGGTTGTTTATAGGTTTTCTGAACCATGGGTGATCTTTGTTGTGTTCGTGTTCTTGTATGATATTGTTGAATGTGATGTCTCTGAGTGTGTGTGTAAGTGTGTGTAGTGTTTTGTTTCCTCTGTTGAACAGTGTGATGTTGATGGGTGTTATATTGGCAAGTGTGTGCAGCTCTTCGGTGGTGTGACTGTATGGGTGCCTGATATCGAAAGCAAATCGGAGTGCTTTGTTTTGTTTCTTTTGTAATTTATTTACTTGGAATTTAGATAGTGCGTTGAGGGCGTAAGCAGGATATGTTAGAATTGGGAGCACGCACGCTTTTACTAGGTGTAGCTTTATGTTGTTGTTCAGTGTTTGAAAACGTCTTATGGTGTTGATGGCTGTCTGGGCTTTTCTTGTTATTTCATGGACGTGTTTCGCGTAACCGCTTCTGCCAAGCGTGAGTCCTAATACTTTTGCCTCTGATGCATATGGTATGTTGTTTCCATTTATGTTAACTGGTTTTAGATTTCTTGATGCTATAGGGAGGAGTGTGAATTTCTGCGTGTTTGTTTTAATTTTCCATTTATGTTCAAAGGTGTTGATGTTTTTAATTTCTTTTTCAATACTTTTGGCAAACATGTTCTTGGACTTCCCAGCGTATGTGATGATTTGTGTTATGTCGTCTGCGTATATAATGTGTGTGCTGTCTGTGATAGGTGTAGGTGTGTCGTGTGTGTATAGAGTAGGCGAGATTGAGCTTCCTTGAGGTACCCCGCTGAGTAGTTGGAATGGTGGGCCTGTGTAGCTGTGTAGAGATATGGCTGCTGTGCGATTGTCTAGAAAGCTACACAGTAATTTTTTAAGTAGCAATGGCATGCCGGTGTTATTGATTTTGAATTTTAATCCCTTTTGCCATACCTTATCGAAAGCTTTTGACACATCTCGGAGAGCTATGCAACATTGCTTTCTCTCCGCGAGTGTTTTGCCTAATACTTCTGTTGCTGTGTCCGTGGAGCGAGCGGGGCGGAATCCATGCTGTGTATTGGGAAGGATGTTATTTGATTCGAGGTATGTGCGTGTTCTCTTGTTTATGATTTTCTCGTATATTTTTCCCGGGACTTCAAGGAGGGAGATGGGGCGGTAATTGATGGGATCTGTGGTGTTTTTGCCTGGTTTTGGTAGTAGTATTAGTTTGGCATGTTTAAAGGGGCGGGGGAAGTAACCCATAGAGAGGGAGATATTTAGTAATTTAGTGTAGCATTCAAGAGCTACTTCTGGTAGGTGTTGGAGTATTGTTTTGTTTATTTTTGTTTCGCCTGGGGTGTTATTCTTTAATGTTTTGATGGTTTGTTTGATGTCGTGGGGTGTGATGTGTTGTGTGTAGTAGTTGTCTGTGTTGAGTCTGTGTGGGTCGCCTTGTTTATATGGATGTATTTGTTCTGCGTGCCTGTTATAGTATTCGTCCACCATATTTTCTGTTGCTTGGTCATATTGTTGATTTTCTTGTGGGCTTATTCTGAAGACATTCCTCCATATCTCTCTGAAAATAACCTCCTTGTCTTCGGGTTTAAAAATTTTCTGGTTGTTGTTAATTATGTAAGGTGTGGGAGTGGATGGATTGCCTTTTAATATTTTGATGTTGTGCCAGAATTTTTGTTATTTTGTTTTCCCAGTTAACTCTGTTTTGTGTTTTGCATTCCTCGGTTAAGTATTGTCTGATCTTTTTGTAGGCAATATATGTTGTGTATGTCCATCCTTGTAATAGGTTGTTGTTGAGTAGTCTTTTTGCCCAGAATTGTAGTTCTTTTATTTTGTTGTTGTAGATTGGTTTTAAAATGGTCTTTTGTTGGATGTGGGGATGGCTTGTGTCATGGAGTATTTTATTGCGTTGATCCATTGTTCTATAGAGGAGTCTAGTGTGTTTTGTGTGATGTCTGGTTGCGTGTTTATGTCTTGTGTTTTTAAAGTGGCTATTTCCTGAAATTTTTCCCAGTCTGCTTTGTGTATGTTATATGTTGGAGGTGAGTGTATGTGTATGGGTTGTGTGGTGATGGTGATGATGATCGGAGGTGATCAGAGGGGTGGTAGGTCCTTGTTGGGTGTGTATGTTGTGGTATGTGTGGGTGTTGGCGAATATAGTGTCTGGTGTGGTGGCTGCGTTGTGTGAGAGGTAGGTGGGGAAGTTGGGGCCTAGGTGTTGTAGCTGGTTGAGTTGTACCATCTTCATGAGTGATTTCCCACTGTGTTGCTTGGTCTGTTGTCAAGTGTTGGGTGATGAGCATTCAGATCGCCAATGATATATGTGGGTTGTGATTGTTTGGCAAGGGTGTGGAAATCTGTGAATGGTAGGTAGGGGCGTCTGGGGGAGGTACGTGGTGGCTATATTGACTGGTCCCGTGTTGGTGTCTATTGTAATCTGTAGTATGTCTGTGTCAAAGTTGTCTTTAAGTGTGTGTCTTATGTTGTTTTTGATGAGGATGGCAGATCCATCATGTGGTTCTTCAGATGAGTTGATGGTATATGTGTGATATGTGTGTAGTTTTATGTGTTCGTTTTGTGGCAGGCCGTGACTGTTTAGCAGTAGTACATCAGGATTTAATTCCCTGTATAGGTTTGATAGTGTGTTTTTGTTGGTTTTCCATGTGTGTACGTTGTGTTGTAATATGGTGATTGTGTGTCTGTTATCCATAGTGTTTTGTTTGTATCTGTTGGTGTTGATTGTGGTGTGGGTAGTGTGAGTGAGTTTATTTGTTTGTGGTGCGGGTAATCTTTTTGAGTGGTGCTTTCTTGTTCTACACCGCAGCGGATCTTATTGAAGTTTGCAGTGTCCAGAGTCGTAAACACTCCTGAAAGGTTGATTTTGTCCATGGCGATTAGAGAGAGGATTTCTTCATCGGAGTATGCTGTTGATGTATATGTAAATTTATATATTCCTTTCTTGATGTTATTTTTAGTTCAGCTGGTCTATATCATCTGGCCATCCGGCTGTTCTTTTGTAATTAGTTTTAGGCCAATATTTTTCCCTTGTATTTTTGGGGTTGGTGTGGGTTGTGGTAGTTTTTTTTCCCGTAGCTTGTGTTGTGAGTACTGTTTCTTCTGCTTCTTCTTCTATTTCTTCTTCTGTTTCTTCCTCTGGCTCATTGGCCGCCTGGACCTCCTTGGTGATGATTTCATGATCTGTTTTGGGTTCATGATGCTTTTGGATGGCGGGTTGGGTGGAAGGATTATGGAGGGTAGGTTATTGAGTTTGAATAGCTTGTTTAGCTCATCATTATATGACCCAGGGTTGGCTATGTTATGCATGTGGGAGTGTAGAATGCACGTTAGAATTTTTGTGGCCGTGTCTTTTTCAATGTTTATGTTATGTATGTTTGTGTTGTTAGAGTTGTTGTTGTTTTGGGTGGCCTGGCTGTAAGATTTGTTGCTGTTTATGTTTTGTTTTCTCTTTTCTTCTTTGATTTTCCTCCTCATGGGGCATTTGTTTGCTAGTGTGCGGTGGGGGCCATGACAGTTGAGACATTTTTTGGTGTTGGATGGGCATGTTTTCCATGTATGCTGGTCACTGGCGCACTCTGAGCAAACGGTGTGAGTTTCAGGCATGGTGCACTTGTTAGTTGTATGCTGCTCCATAGCATAGCAGCGCATGCATGTGATGATGGGGATGAATTCTTCCACTTTTATGTTGTATGGTGGTACACTCATGTGGAAGGCTAGTAGGCCTTTGTCTGTGGCCAGTTTGGCAGCGTTGGTGCTATTGAAGCAAATTTTGAGAATTTTTGACGACGGGATCTTGAAGATGTTATCGATTCCCTGATTAATCCATGAGTTTTCGTTGATGATTTCTTGTTTTATTTCTTCCTCAGAGTGAGAGAGGATGTAGTCGTCGGTGTTGAAGACAAGCACGGTTCTTTTTGCTCTCATTTCTGGAGGAAGGATGGGCTCGAAGCCCGCCTCTTGCAATGTTTGGTTACACTCCTTTTCGAAGATGTTGTCAGTGTCCTCATCAGAACGGGTGAGGACGATGAAGGAGTCCGGGGTTACGATGATGCGTGTCGCGTAAATCAGGTGCTCCGAGAGGGCGCGTAGAAGCTGCACTTTTGATTGGTTGTTGGGGTGAGGGTGTTTGATCCGGACCCTCGCCATGGTTGCATGGGTGTCTTAATGTTGTAGGGTGTTGGTGTGTGTGTGTGAAGCCGTGAGTAAATAGTGGTAGCGGTGCAGGGTGTAGGTGTGTGTGTGAAGCCGTGAGCAGACAGTGGTAGTGATATGTGTGGTAAAAAGAATCCTACTAGGGGCCGAAGCCCGACATACGACCCAGCTAGTGGATAGAAAAAATAAAAGGAGAAGCCTGCCTATGCAGACCAGTTTAGTGACCCGATCACTAGTGACCGTCGTAACCACCCTGGACTGCACCTAACTCTATCCCGAGCTTGTTGCCCAACCTAACCTGCTGGTTTAAGGCAGCCCTCTAAGGGCCCCCCTCACGCATATAGCCTTGGGGTTCACCTTCGCCAGCAGGCGGACACTAAGGCAGAAAAGGAAATTTGGTGGTAGAGAAAGATCGTTTGTCTAAAACAAACTAAGATGAGCTAGGCTGCTCAGTTGTCTGGAATCCTTTTCAGCTCTTTAAGGTTCACAAACAGTAAACTTGTGACAAGTTTAGGTGGTCACCCAACCAGGGGCTGACCGAGCCCGGCGCAGCAACCCAGATTGGTTTCAGCCTGTCCGCTCCGTGGGAGACGGTGAACCGACCAATGAGGAGACAGGTTGGGTGTTCTTCTCGGCTTCGCTGGGGAGATGCAGAGGTACGTCTGTACTGTGCAACTGCTTGCAGAGAGCCTCCAACATCTTATGTTTCATTCGATTTCGCACTTTTGTCTTCACAGCATTAACATGGGAAAAATCCTCTCAACAAGTGCGTTGCTCACTGGCGTTGTCAATGCTGCCAAAGCATATCTGGCCAGAGCTTCATATGGCTTTCTACCACCTTCTTCATATTTCTTTATTGAAGCCCAAAAGTTAACTGGATCTTCTGGGATTCCAGAGCTGAAGACCTCTTCATTATTCCAGGGATGATAAAGAATTTTTCTGTATTGTTCTTCACAAAGTTCAAGAGATTCTTGGAGGTGAGGAAATGGAAGTTCATTGAATTTTGGTCTGTTTAGCTGGGTAAGGACATTATGTGGGGATAACTTGCTTAATTTGTCAAACAGTCCTCTATTCTCTGGTAGCCTCATCTTGACTTGAGACACAAGTTCAACAAGCATTTCCTGGCACCGTTGTTGTATGCTTTCCAGACGAGAGGCCATATTTTTGCTGGAAAGAAGTCTGTTGCATTCCATGGAAAATTTGGCTCCAAAATCAGTTTTATTCAGTGGTAGTAACGTGCCTTGCTCACTGTAGATTCTGTTGTGAAGAGATTTATAATGTATATCCAATTCAAGAAGCAAAGAGGATGGACTGGCATTGTTAGACTGGAAGAGTGCATTCACTCTTTCAAATTCTGTAACCAAGGGTGAACTGAAGACAAAGTACAAGTAGTTGGAGTCGTCGCAAAACATTTCCCACAAAAGACGAGCCTTGTACCTTACATCTTGTGCTCCATGGATGCTGGCACAATGAAAGTAAGCTTTCAATTCCATCCAGTTAACTAAAATGTTGAATAGCACTTTTCCTCTGACTAGCCATCGTGTTGTGGAAAGGGTTAGAAATGGAAGAGGTATGCCATGCCTTTCTTCACCAGTATTCATGGTCTCAAACAGCATCTTGTACATCTCACGCCTTAATGTACTTTTTCTGAACCACTTTGGTACTTCTTGTAACATGAAACCAAGGTTAGAGGAAGTTTATCAAATCCTTTTTGTATGCACAAAGCTAAACTATGGCAAGTGCACTGCATTTTTATACAATGTGGAGCCTGTACCTTAATGCGAGACCATAAGGAATTATTTTCTCTGATCATGTTGCTGGCGCCATCACTGGAGAAGCCAATGCAGTTTTCAATGGCAATACCACACTTGAGCAAAAGATCACTAATTGCTTTAAATAAAGCTTCACCTGTGGCCTCAGTAATGGGTACCAGTCCCAAAAAGCAGATACTACCTCATTTACTGTTTCATCAAAAAATCTTAAACACACACAGATGTTCTTGTCAGCAGATATGTCAGTGGACTCATCAACTAGAATGCAGTAATACTTTGCATGTATCACTCTCTTGTGTAAATCCTCTTCAAGGCTTGGTGAAACAACATTGGTAATTAGCATTGAACATTTGGTACGGTGAAGCCTTAAATTTGCAAACAAACTTCCAGCACTACTATTTTCCTTCATTATTTCACTAAAGTGATCTATACACACAACAGGAGCATGACAACTCACTGCAACTGCCAACTGCAACTCAGTTTTCTTGAGAGATTCACTTTTCTGAAGATTTTGTCTACTTGTCTGAAAAACATTTGCTCTTGTTGATGAAACAGCATTAACCCGTTGTTTATGATCTTTCGATTCTTCGTGCACCTTAAGCGTGGCCTTTCGTGGTTGCAGATTTTTATTACACACTTTACAAAAGGCATGTTGCGATCCATCCTTTGCTTTAGTAACCCATGGGTATTCCTTTTCCCATGCACTGTGATAAGTTCTTGTAGAGTCATACGTGCCTTTCCATTTAGACATGTCGTATCACCAATGTTATACTTCCAAAACCTAAATCACAAGCACCACATACGATGGCAGGATGAAGACTGGCTCGCTGTTAGGCGTGTTGTCCGTGGGCCTGTAAGAGCCCCGTCCCATACTGGAACTGAACGTGTCTAGCGCCTCTCTCTCTCTCTCTCTCTCTCTCTCTCTCTCTCTCTCTCTCTCTCTCTCTATATATATATATATATATATATATATATATATATATATATATATATATATATATATATATAATTTTTATTCCTATTTCTTTACATATTCACTTATTACCAAATTTTTACACTCCCATTACCAGATTGCCAAAACACAGTAATTCATTACCAAACTCGTTTTTTATTACCAGATTGTGGTAAATCTGGTAATGAAAACTGCCAGTTGGCAACCCTGTTGCAGAGAACTGTGTTGTGTGTTGTCCAGTTATAACTGGCTCCCACCGCGACCACTCCTCCGTGCCCTTCCTCGCGAGTCATACTTTCCCATAAATAATACTCTATTTCGCTTACATTATCATCTAACTACAATTTGATAGTTGCATTACCTTCAGGAGACATCCCTTGATGAAATACAATAGTTTAAAGCAGCATTCCTTATAATATATACACAGAAAATGATGATAAATAAACTGTGTTATAAAGTTATCGCAATGCAGCCTTCACTTCAACTCGTCAAAACTTCTTTACTGTTGCATATTGCTATTTTTTCCTTGAGTATCGAAAGTTTCGCATTCACTGCTCAGGCTAAAGGTACCAACAGAAATTATCTGTCATGTGCATGAGACAAGATATAAGGAATAAAACATAAACATGTACCACGAGAGCCGTCAGTACACAGCCTCTCAACACAGTGAGCGGAGTGCGTGTCAGTCAATCAGCTCTCGCCTTACCTCCATCCTCATCTCCTGGATACAGTATCGTGTCGTGCTGCCCACCGTCACTTGCCCGTCACCGCGAGTGACACCGTCTCATAAATAATTATGTAATTAGCTTACATTATCTTTTAACTATAATTTGGAAGTTGCATACCGTTCAGGAGACATTCTTTTATGAAATGCAATCATTTATAACAGCATTCCTTTAAATATATCCAAAGGATATGATGATAAGTAAACTGTCTTATAAAGATGTCGCGAAAAGTTTTCCACTTCAACTCGCTAAAACTTCTTTATAGTTGCTTATTAATTGTTTTTCCCCGAGTATCAAAGCTTCTGCATTTACTGTTGAATGTAACGGTACCAACGGAAACTGTCTGTTATGTGTATAAGATGAAGTATAACGCATAAAACAAAAGCATGTACCACAAAGCATTCGTGACGCAGCCTTTCAACACAAGGCGAGTGAGAGAGGGCCAGCCAATCAGCGGCCTCCTTTCAATAGTAGTTTGACTCTTTTCTCTCTTTGATATTAGACTTTTACTGTCTGTCCTAAGCCAGAATAAAAGAGATATGACAACTCTCAAAGAAAAGTTTTCTAGGTTCTTCAAGTTATGGGGCTCATGAAAAAATGGTAAGAACTTTCTCGTGCGTGTAGCATCAAAACTATGTAATATACAAAAACGTGTATAGAACATTTTTTGTAGAATATCTAATGTATAATAACTGGTATTTCGATACGTTTGTCTTTAAGTAATTATTAAGAGAGATATTTAAAAAAAAACTGTTTTTGGCTGCCATTTTTTTCAAGATGACAGCCGAAACCGGGGTGATTGAGGGGGGCAAAATTTTAATATTTCAAAATACCTCATTATAAAGATGATAAAACAAATTGCAGCTTTCCACATTTTTTTTTTTTTCATTTCTTGTCAATTTTTTTCGTATCATCTGACTGACCTATGATGGAAGATAAAAGCAACGAGATTGCATGACAGAATCATTGACCAATAGTTATCAGTTGTAAAAGGTAGCGAATAAACCTTTTTTGAATACCATGACTGCTACAATCATACCGTGAGAGCAGTCTGATCTGGGGACATTTATAGGGAGAGGACATTAAATGTTCCCAGGTCGTATTGCTCTCTAGGTATTCACTATAAATGTCTTAACATACCCTCAACTTTTTTATCATTCCTTTCCTTTACTAAACCTCATTTTTTTTTTTTTTCCTAACCAAAATACAGGTGTCTAAGACAACTAGATGAAACAGTACAGTCTGTTCATGCGTGTGGCCAGGACATTGATTGAGATCTCGGAAAATTTCACATACCTTGCTAGTGTAGTGGGTAACGACGGTGGGTCGAGCCAGGAAGTTGCACGGCGGATTGGCCCGGCCCACAGCATTTTGGACTTGCTCAACACAAGTATTTGGAGTTGTCGGTACCTGTGTAGATGGACGAAGATTCAGATCTTCAAGTCGCTGGTGATTCCTGTCTTATTTTACGGTTGTGAGACATGGACGCTGAACACCGTTCTGAAGAGGCGAATTAATGTCTTTGTTACTTGATGCCTTCGTAGGATAATGGGATACCACTGGTATGACTGTGTCAAATCAGCAATTGCTCCGTGAGACTGATTTGAGACCAATTACCAGCATAGTCCGTCAACGCGAACTGCGACTATATGGGCATGTAGCAAGCTACCCAGAATCTGATCCTGCATATCAGGTTGTCTCTGATAGGGGTAACTCAGCATGGAAAAGACCAAGGATGTAAAAGTGTAGGGTAATCACGACTAACAGTACAGTGATCAGTTCGGATTATATTCATAACGGTAACGGTACGGTAACGGTAAGGGTGGAATAGACAGTGGGGGGAAAATAAAAGATGGGTGGAAGAAATAGGGGGGGTGAAAATAGAAGAAATATAGTGGTAGAGCGTAAAGTTGGCGGGCAAACCCCCTTGCTGAGCTTCATAGGGAATGGAGCGGTTTACGTGTTGGCCAATCAGCGGCCAGTATTGCTCGGGGGTGTCTGATCCTGAGTAGGGAGCGGAGGTGAAGCTTGAGGTTTCTTGTGGTTGTGTTTATGATTTTCTATGTGTGAGTTCTTCTGTGTGTGTTTTTTTTTTTTTTTAAGTGTATATAGGGTCTGGTGGTTCCCTTGTAAGGGTGGATATAGGTTTCTTAAACCAGGAGTGATCTTTGTTGTGTTCATGTTCTTGTATAATATTGTTGAATGTGTTTGTTGTTGATGTTGTTGATGTTGATGGGTGTTGTGTTGGCAAGTGTGTGTAACTCTTCGGTAGTGTGACTGTATGGATGCCTGCTATCGAAAGCGAATATGAGTGCTATGTTTTGTTTCTTTTGTAATTTGTTTAGTTGGGTTTTAGATAGTGCGTTGAGGGCGTAAGCAGGATATGTTAGAATTGGGAGCACGCACGCTTTTACTAGGTGTAGTTTTATGTTGTTGTTTAATGTTTGAAAACGTCTCATGGTGTTGATGGCTATCTGGGCTTTTCTTGTTATTTCATGGACGTGTTTCGCGTAGCCGCTTCTGCCTGTGTGGCGTATGGTATGTTATTTCCATTTAAGTTAACTGGTTTTAGTTTTCTTGATGCTATGGGGAGGAGTGTGAACTTCAGCGTGTTTGTTTTAATTTTCCATTTATGTTCAAAGGTGTTGATGTTAATATTTTTCTATAGTTTTGGCAAACATGTTCTTGGACTTCCCAGCATATGCGAAGATTTGTGTTATGTCGTCTGCGTTTATAATGTGTGTGTTGATTATATTTATTTGTTTTTAAGCCGTGACCTTTACATTTTATATTTTTAGATGTGATGAAAGATATGAATGATATGAAAAGTATTCATGTAAGATGTGTGTACTTGTGAATAGTCAGTGTGGAAAGTAGTGAAATATAAAAAAAGAGCTTGTATGTAAAGCGTATGAGTGAATGTGGTATTTGTAATATGTAGAGAAATAGTATATAAAAAGAAAGAAAACGAATTTGTATTAGTTTGTTTTCAAAAGAGTGAGAGCGTGTGTCAGGCACAGAAAAATATGGAATGCGTGCAATGGATGACTGAATGATTCACTACAAGGGGACGTCCACAGAATTCATGGCTGTGGCAAGTCGATGCCTCTTGCTGTAAGTTACTTGGCAAAGGAAGGGAGCCTGCATGGAGACTCGCGAGACCACCTAGAGTGGCGCCATAGGGTAGGCGAAGCAACGTGTCCCCCCAGCGTATGCCCCCTGTGATTGATTGTTTCATGAGACAACTGACAGTAGCCCCTTTTGTGTTGTCTCCTACTTTCTTTACCCTAGTTTCCATTTCAAAACTGGATGTTACGTCTATGTCTGCTACCACTTTCGTTCCCATGCTCTTGAAGCTTCCAAGTTTTCCACCATCTGGCTTCGACTCAAAAGTCACTCTCTATCTAAGTTTATCTATGCTGTCTACTTCTCACCAAATTTCTCTAACAGTAAGAAATTCTTTGGCTATCAAGCTTCCAAAGTGAAGCACATTCTGTCTCTCTATCCCTTCATGGAGATATCCATCCTTGAAGATATCAATGTTCAGCACCAACTTTGGCTTTCCTCTCCCTTACTGACCCTCCTGGCGAGATAGTCTTCAAATTCGCTAACTTCCATGACCTAGAGCAACTTGTGCAACACCCTATTCGTATTCCTGACCGTCTTGGAGATAAGCTAACATTCTTGATCTTTTTTTTATCACTAATCATTCTGCTGTTATCTTATTGTTTCCTTTGGGTTCCTCCGATCACAATCATATCTTTATCTAGTCCCATTTCTCCAATCCATCCTCAGGAGACCCGAAAGCGATGGTGCGTCTAGTGTTTTACATCTGTCATTTGGGGATCTGAGAGGGGTACTATACTGATTTTCCCTGGAATGATTACTATTTCCATGTGAGAGACCAATTTCTGTGTGCTGAGCACATAACAGAGGTAATAGTGTCTTGCATAGACATTATACATTCCTCACTTTTTTTCTCAATCTCAACCTTCCAGAACTTGGTTTAACACAGCCTGTTCTCTTGTAGCACATGATAGAGAGGTTGCCCACAAAAGGTACTTGAGCCTTCCACCTCCTGAATCTCATACATTTTACATATCTAACCGGAATCATGCCAAGTCTGTTCTTTAACTTACCAAAACACTCCTTAATCAATAGAAAATGACAAAATCTTTTGAATTCCAACTCCCGTCGAGACTTCTGGCATCTGGCCAAAAACAACTTCTTCATCTTTTCTTCCTTTATTTCACCCTTATGGCATCACTGTCATCACATGTCTCTAAAGCTGAATTCTTCTCTAAAATCTTTACTAACAACATACCTTGGACGATTCTGTGATTGTCCCTCCCTCTTCTCCCTCTGACTATTTCATGCCTTTAATTGAAATTCTTTACAATGATGTTGTCCATGCCCTAACTAACCAAAAACATCGGAAGGTTTATGGACCTCATGGGGTCCCTCCTACTACTCTCAAAAACTGTCTCCATGATTGCACCTTGCTTGGCCAAACTCTTCTAACTCTGTCTATCGAGTTCTACCTCTCTTTATTACTGAAAATTTACCTACAATCAGCCTGTTTCTAGAAAGGATAACCGTTCTAATGCCTATAGCTTTAATCTCTTGCTTATCTCAAGTCTTTGAATCTATTCTCAATAGGAAAATTCTTAAACATCTGTCACTTCACAATCTTCTATCTGATCGCCAGTATGGTTTCCATCAAGATCGCTTTACTGGAGTTCCTTACTGAGTTTTGGTCATCCTCTTTTAGAGATTTCAGTGAAACTTTTGCTGTCGCGTTAGACATCAAAAACTTTTGATAGCGTCTGGCACAAAGCTTTGAAATTAAATATTTGGTAAAACATTCTATAATGTCTAGCATTTAACATACCTACTGTATGGTCTCAGCAGCTGTCACAGGCTTCCTGTTTGGGGTCAAGATAGAGCAAGTATCCTTACAGGAGTGCCATCAGCGACACCCACAACGCCTGGGAAGCCTGCTATTGCAAGAAATTTGCCTTTTTTTTTTTTTTGCTATCGACTTCCTTCAAGGTCAAAGGAAACTGATGAATCTTGGCAAAATTGCAGGCCGTGTCAGAGCGTCGAGAGTAGCAGAGATGGCATTGCTGATGGCTGGCTGGGGCGGCCCAAGGTCATTACTGCTGCAAAAATGCATTTTCCCGGTGGGTAAATAATGGAGAGTAAAAAAAAAAAAAGTCTTCGTCTCTAGCGTCAGCACAGCACTCTTTCATGTGGGGCTCTCCAAGGCATCTCTCACTATGTCAGTCACAAATAACACTTCTGCCTGATCCAGTCTATATCTTTTCAGTAGGTCAGTGTCACTCAGCTCATCCAGAACATTCCTACGAGACTGATAAATCTTAAGAAGGCGGGCTACAGTTCCTTGGCGGTCAGCCGTCTTTGTTTGGTTAAATGCTCTTAACGGAACTCTTAAAAGTTAGTCCACCTCCGTAGGTAACTTAAATCTAAGAGCAATTTCAACATGGGCCCAAGAGGTTAAGATGAAAATTAAGAGAAAAGTTCGTCTAAGATCAATTTTCATAGTTATGATTCTTTGTTGATTCGGGCACTGGCTTTCCCTTGAGATTTCACAGGTCACATTCCTTTCTCTCCAGCATGACATCTTCCGATTTGACAAGTTCTGCCACCTGATTGGTCAATTCTCCTTACTTCTCAATGGCCTAAAATTTCTCCATCTCAGCTCTTTCATTGGCTACCTCTATTCGCTGTTTTCCTTCTTCTTGATCCAGCATTTTCTCGTAAATACGCTCCCCGCATCTCTCTCCTTCGATCCCACCATGCATGGAACAAGAGCTGCACAGCCCGACGAGAAATTGTGGAAGGACAGAGGGCCTCCCAGCAGCAATGGATGAATCAACACCGCCCCTCCCTCGCCGTCTCCACTGTCCAACAAGGTCGATCAGCCCTGGCAGCCACCTCAACATGGGGAAGCAAGACAAACACTTCCACTCAGCAGCAAGAGCCACCCCAACCCCCTGCACCAAATCAATTCCCAGTGTTGGGCGCGGCAGCTCAACAACCCAGGACGAACAGCAGGCCGCGGCAACGCATCAATGCTCCACGACACACCGCGCGCACACACACTCCTCCCTCGCCAGAACAACTCATGATCACCAAGACAGACCTGCAGGACATGCTTCAAACTTTCGCCTCTGCTCTCGTTTCCATGATGGACAAAGAAGTACCGGCAGAAGCCATCGCCACTCTGACGGAAACAGTGGTAGCCAAGCTCCCAACGAAATCACAGACACCGCCACCGTGCAGAGAACGCAGTCAGTCCCACCACCAGCCCCGGAAACCGTCGCCTTCGCCTGCGAGACCCCACCAGAACCAAGGCCTGACACCAGCCTCCACGCAGATCGAGAAGGAGAAGAAGGCGCTGGGTATCAAGAGCAAAGTAAGATCCAAATCCTCCTGTGGAACTGTCACGGCATCAGGGGCAAGAAACACCTGCTGATGGGGGCAACTGGCGAAAACCCAGCTGACTTCATATTACTACAGGAAACTACCGGAATACCACACCAACATCAACTTTCCTGGCTATAACTCATACCTTCACTACATAAGGGAAGAAAAAAGTGGGTGCTCTATTGTAGTCAAAAAGACCATCACCAGCAACCGAGTGGAGAACCCGCCTTTCTGCGGCAACAGATTGGAAGTCCTTGATGTCACAGCCCAAGTGCAAGGAAGAACCATCCACATCTACAACATCTACAGACACCCTTGCCATAAAAAACGTCTAGACTTAAGCGAGATTATGG
>NC_059292.1:19443061-19465761 GCF_017591435.1 Portunus trituberculatus | reverse complement strand
CCAATTTCTGAAAGAAAAATGTACCATTCAGAGACATGTTGGTATACTAACATTACTTACTATGTGTGTATATATATATATATATATATATATATATATATATATATATATATATATATAGGTATCTAAAGATATGAGTTTAATCTGTTCTACGATGTAGCTTGTATCTCAAAAAAAATTTTCCCATTGAAATACAATGAAATGCCATTAATCTGTTCCAGCCTCCTCTAAAGGGATACCTGGTTTTCCAAGGTAGCTCCAGACCTCCTTTACGGCTTTCCCTGGACACATAATAGGCACTATATCATCATTAATACACGATCAAATGCTAGTATATTCCTACAGGGGTAAAGAATGTAATATCCAGTCCTCTTTAATCTGAATATGAGGGAAAAAACACAGGTGCAAAAATGTTTATAAAACTTTGGTATATGAGTGAATGGAACTGAATTCACGTGATATTTTCCTCCATGGTGTCATGTTTACCAACATCTAAAAATATGTTCTATGAAGTGAAATATTCAGAGGCAAAGTCATGTATTAAAAAAAATGTATACATTTCTTACATTTGTATGTGGAAGTAGTAGAATTAAGAAATTTTCATTTACTAAGGCAAAAATGCTCTGTTTTACAAGTAGATCTGGTGCCATTATCCAATTTTCAGCACTTTCAGCTGAGCCCTGTGAGAAGACTAAATAGATCAACTTAACTTTTTTCACATCTGTATTTTGTACACTTTAACTTCTACTTAAGTTATTAGGAAAGTAAATCAATATCCCTGCAGAAAGAACAAAAAATTGAGAAGAAAAACCACAGGAATTCTTTTAACTTACTTGTTTGCGTGGTTTTAGATTCTCCTTCCATTCTCGCAACTCTCTCTGATACTCTTCATCTTGGGACTTGAGTTTATTTGTTTCATGTTCCATTAACATTTTTCCTGAGAATAGAACAATTGAATCTCTTGAGATCTAATACACAATGAATATTCACATAATCTGATGATTATGTGAATATTTCATACATTAACTAATGAAGAAATTTGTACTATTAATAATATGTATTTGTCTGAAGAAAACCTAGAAGTGATCTATCATTGAAACCTTTGAGTTTTGTTTTTTCTTATGCAGGAGGGGCAACTGGCCAATGACAACAAAAAATTTGAAAAAGGCCAACTGGGTTGCTAGTTCCCTTAAAGGTTATCCAAAATTCAGGGGAAAATATCTTGAAACCTCCCACTTAAAAGAAGTCAAGTTGTAGGAAGAAGGAAATACAGAAAAGGCAGGGAAATCCAGTTTACCAAAGAAAGGTATGAATGACTGAGAGTACTGGTTAACTCTTGCATTAGAGAATTGGACAGAATAGGGGTGAGAAGAAGAGGAAAGTCTTGTGCAGCAAGGCAACAGGAGGGGGGGAAGCATGCAGTTAGCAAGATCAGTACAGCAGTTAGCATGAAAATAGCGATCAAAGATAGCAAAGGATGCAACATTTCAATGGTAAGAAAGAGGCTGAAGACAGTCTGTCAGAGAGGAGAGTAGTTTATGAGACTAAAAGCTTTTGATCCAACCCTATCTAACAAAACTGTGTGAGTGGAACCCCTCAAACATGTGAAGAGTACTCCATAAAAAAGTTGCAAAGAGAAGGATAGAAACTGTAGGAGGACAGTTTTCAAATCAAAGCTTTGTGCCAGCAAAAATTTCACTGAAATCTCTAAAAGAGGATGACCAAGACTCAGTAAGGAATGCCAGGTCACCAGTAGAGCGACTTTGATGGAAGCCATATTGGCGATTAGATAAAAAAGATTGTGAAGTGACATGTTTAAGAATTTTTCTATTGAGGATATATTAAAAACTTGTCTTTAGACAAGTAAGAAATCAAAGCTATAAGTTTAAGGGATTAGAATGGTCACCCTTTTTAGGAACAGGCTTAATGTAGGCAAACTTCCAGCAAGAAGGAAAGGTAGACGTCAATAGGCATAGTTGAAAGAGTTTGGCCAGGTAGGGTGCAAGCATGGAAGCATAGTTTTGAGAACAATAGCAGGAATCCCATCAGGTCCATAAGCCTTCCAAGGTTAAACCAGAGAGGGCATGGAAAACATCATTACAAATAATTTTGATTCAAGACATGAAATATATAGTCAGAGGGAGAAGAAGAGGGAGGGACAAGCCAAGAATCATCCAAGGTGGAATTGTTAGCAAAGGTTTGAGAGAAGAGTTCAGCTTTAGAGACAGGTGAGATGGCAGTGGTGCCATCAGGATGAAATAAGGGAGGGAAAGATGAGGAAGTAAAGTTATTTGAGATGTTTTTGGCCAGATGGCAGAAATCACGAGGGGAGTTACAGTTTGAAAGATTTTGACATTTTCTATTTATGAAGGAGTATTTGGCAAGTTTAGGGAGGCAGTGGCATAGTGGATAAGGTGGTGAGCGTGGGATCGGGCAGACGTCCACGCTTAGGTTCGAATCCCACTACGTACAGCCTTAAAACACTTTGCCATTTGTCAAGTGGTTTAAAGTTACCTACATGTCACCATGATACCCAGGTTCTAGGTGGTTACACTCAAGATGAGCTTGGGTGGTGATATGAGCCCTAATATGGGTACCACTATAAATAAAATTGCCTGTGCCACTAATGGGTGGAGGCTGAACAGCGCTTCCCATACACTCTTCAAGTGTGCCTACAGGCGCTATAGGCCTTACCATAAAAAAAAAAAAAAGTTGAAGAACAGACTTGGCATGATTCTGGGCAAAAATATAAAGTGCAGGAGATGGAAGGCTCATGTACTTTTTGTGGGCAACCTCAATATCCTGTATAACTCAAGAACAGGCTGTGTTAAACCAAGGTTTAGAATGTTTAGGTTGAGAAAAAGAATGAGGAATGTACGTCTCCATGCCAGATACTATCACCTCAATTATGCATTCAGCACACAGAGATGGGTCTCTGACTTAGAAACAGTAATCATTCCAGGAAAATCAGCATAATACCTTCTCAGGTCTCCCCAACTGGCAGAGGCGAAATGCCAGAGGCACCTCCACTTTGGGGAATCCTGAGGAGGGATTGGAGAAATAGGTCAAGATAGAAGAATGAGATTGTGATTGGAGGAGCCCAATCGAGAAGATAGGGTAACAGCATAAGCTGAAGGATTAGAGGTAAGGAAAAGATCAAGAATGTTGGGCGTATCTCCAAGACGCTCAGGAATGCGAGTAGGGTGTTGCACCAGTTGCACTAGTTTGGCATGAGAATAGGCTGTTTTAAACCAAAGTTTGGAAAGTTTAGGTTGGGAGAAAGAGTGAGGAATGTATGCCTCCATGCCAGACACTATCACCTCTGTTATGCTCTCAGCACACAGATGGATCTCTGACATGGAAACAGTAATCATTCCAAGGAAAATCAGCATATTACTTACTCAGGGCCCCCCCAGCTTGCAGAGGTGAGTATGCCGAGTAACCTCTGCTTTGGGAGATCCTGATGAAAGATTGGAGAAATAGGACAAGATACAGAAATGAGATTGTGATTGGAGCAGCCCAACAGAGAGGATAAAGTAAAAGCATAAGCAAAACAATTAGAGATAAGGGAAAGCTCAAGAATTTGGGCATATTTACAAGATGGTCAGGAATATGAGTTGTGCTAGTTGCTGTAGGTCATGGAGGACGGCAAAGTTTAAGGTTAGTGTACCAGGATGTTCAGCGAAGGGAAAGGAAATCCAAAGTTTATGGTGAACGTTGAAATCTCTAACTATCAAGTTATCCCCAAAATGGTAGAGACTTTTTAAATTAAATAAACAAAGAATTTTTAATAGCTATAGTCAGAGGAGTTAGGGGAGAGGTAAAACAGCACAGATAGATTTAGCTAGAGAGTGACTCTCAGGTTGAGGCCAGATGGTGGAAACTCAGAAGATTCAAAATCGTGGCTATGAGAGCAAGTCATGTTGTTGCGTATAGATGCAACATCCAGCTTTGGAACGAAAATGAGGATAGAGAAAGTAGGAGGGAACAGAAAACAGGCTACTGTCATTTTCCTGAGACACCTATGTTTCTGTGAGGAAAAAATGAGGTTTAGTAGAGACCACAAATGTTGCAGAAGTTAATGAAGAAAAAGTTTAGGAAGTTGTCAAGACATGTAGGGTTGATACCAGAAGAGCAGTCTGACATGGGAACATTTATGGTCTCCTCCCCAAAAGAACACTCAGGCTGATTTTGGAGTTGCTTTTATTTTTTGTTTTAAGTGAAGCCCTGGTCTGTATGTAGTAAGTGCATGTAATTTTTTTCCACCATTTTGTGTGGAAAACTTTATTTCCCAATATTCTTCACACACTGCCTCATCCTGATCTTCTTTTCATGTCCTCTTGTCCTTCCATCTTCTGTCAACAGCACCAGGTCTTCTTTGTCTATCTTTTCAATATCATTTACTATCTTATACATTGTTATTAGGTCCCCATTCTCTTCTATCTTGTAAGGTTGGCAGTCCCATTTCCTTCAGTCGTTCTTCATATGTGAGGTCCTTTAATTCCGGCACCATCTTTGTAGCAATCTTCTGTATCCTTTCCAATTTTCTTATATCCTTTTAGAGCTCAGAGACCATACCACTGCTGCATATTCCAGCCTTGGGCGTATCATGCTTGTGATGATTTTTTCATCATATCTTTATCCATGTAATGAAATGCCACTCTTATATTAGTCAACATCTTGCTTATGTGTTTTTCAGGGCTCAGATTTTCCTGTATGATCACTCCCAGATCTTTTTCCTCTTTAGTCTTCATTATTTGTTCCTCTCCCATCAAATAGTTCCATACCAGTCTTCTCTTACTCTTTCCTAGTTCCATTATGTGACATTTCTTGGCATTAAACTCTAATTTCTACTTCCTGCTCCACTCATAAGTCTTGCTTATATCTTTCTGCAACAGCAGACAGTCCTCTGGTTTTGATAACTCTTAGCAGCTTTGCATCTTCAGCAAATAAATTTAAATAACTGTTTATCCCAATGTGAATGTTGTTTACATAAATCTGAAACATAATGGGGACTAACACTGACCCTTGTGGCACTCTGCTAGTTATCTATGTTCTCTAGTTTCCAAAGTAGTCTTCCTCATATGAGGGACTTTATCAAAAGCCTTTTTAATATCCAGGTATACTGTGTCTACCCATCCATCTCTGTTTTCAAGTCCTGCAATAACTCTCAAGTAGAAGCTTAATAAGTTTGATACACATGACCGCCCTGTCCTGAACCCAAATTGTCTGTTCGATATGACTTGCTCCTCTTCTAGAAATTTAACCCATTTTTCTTTGATAATTATTTCACATAACTTCCCTACGACACTTGTAAGTGACACTGGTCTGTAGTTTAGTGGTTCAGTTGCCTTTCCTCCTTTAAATCTCTTCCATTCTAGTGGAACTTTCCCTTCATTTATTGAACTTGTAATTATTTCCCAAATTGGATCCAGTAATTGCTCTTTACATTCTTTTAACACCCAGCCTGATACACCATCTGGCCCCATTGCTTTTCTGACTTCCAACTTATCCAGTAATCTTCCAATATCCTCTTTGTGAACTGCAATCTCCTGTAATCCTTGGCAATCCAATGTCCTATTAGGTTCTGTGAAATCATCTTCTGCAGTGAATACCGTTTTGAAGCTCTCATTCATTATTTCACACATTTCCTTCTCTGTTTGGTATGTCTTCCCTTCTTTAATTATTTTTCCAATTGTTTTCTTATTCTTTGTTCATCTTTGCTTTTATTCACTACATCTTTCTCAGTTTCTTTCTTCCTCTCCTTACTCTAATACAGGCAACCGCTAACTAAAGTTCACACAATGAAATTTCGCTACAATGAAGGTTTCATTTTACTACCATCTGCTCATTTAACGAACACCAAACTCACTTTAACAAAGTTTTATCCAGGTAA
Organism: Portunus trituberculatus; assembly: GCF_017591435.1. Lineage (NCBI taxonomy): Eukaryota > Metazoa > Arthropoda > Malacostraca > Decapoda > Portunidae > Portunus > Portunus trituberculatus. The sequence continues at coordinate 19,459,865 of NC_059292.1, read as the reverse complement.
TTTTTTCCAAGTTTGAAAGCACCCGTATCACGCAAGCTGACAGGCTTTTGAATACACCAGCGCCTCGTGGACAACAAGCGCACTCACTCCCCTGTTCAAAACAATAACAGTGTCAGCAACAGCTTGCCTTCCTTTGCTCAACTTACCACCAAAACGCCCTACAATGTCGCTAGCGTTTTGCTAAGAAGACCAGGAATTCTCTTACTCTCAAGTGAAGCTGGATATTATTCACAGACACGAGAGAGAAAACTATAGCATTGCTCGCCACCATCTTGACTCCATCTACTGTCTCTACTATTTTCAAGTCAGCAGACTCTATTAAGAAGGCTGGTGAGACCATATCTTCCTTGTAAGCTAAAAGAACCACCTGAACTCATAACTCTACAATGGATAAGATAGAAAGCCTTGTGGAAATGTGGTACATAAGTTTTGTAAGTGATACAATGATGTGCCCTTTGTTTACATTCCACAGGTTGCCAGTTAGTGTCTTTCCTGTTTCACTCTCCTCCTTCATAAATTTATTATAAACGCATATACATACATTAGTGTACATTATAATGACTTAAATTAAACTGCCTAAATGTTTAACTTCATAATTTTTACTTTCATTAAACCTTTCACTGTACTATGATGCACTCTTGCTTTGTTTACTCTCAATGGAAGTTCAAGTCAGGGTTAAACTTGTTATAATCGATTTGCTTAACGAAGGTTTTTTTTCGGAACGTAACCCCTTTGTTAAGAGGGGATTGCCTGTGTATTCATTTCTGGCATCTTTGTACTGCTGTCTGTTGTAGTCATTTCCCTGCTTTGTGAGTTTCTTCCACGCTTTATCTTTTGCCTTTTTTACTTGTATGCATCTAGCATTGTACCAAGCATGTATTTTTTTCTGAACTCTATAAACAGGTAAAAACGGTTTTACTCCTTCATTATATTTCTGTAAGAATATGTCATATTTCCTTGTACAGTCTTTCTGTACATAACATTACTCCACTCCATATCAGCAAAATAGATCCTAATTTTTCAAAATCTGCTCTTGCATAATTTAATCTCTCTCCTTTATAGTCCTCTGTAACTTATCTCATCTTCCTCCTGAATTTGCATCTCTAATGTCACATGATCACTTCTCCCATTGGACTAAGGTATTGTATGATTGAGGGGCTCTGGTTTCTTTGTGAAAACTAGGTCAAGCAATGATGGTTATTCTTCCCCCCTGTACCTTGTTGACTCCTCCACCCACTGGCCCAATACATTAACCACAGTCAGCTGTAACACTTTCCCCATGTATTAGTCTTTGGTGGAACATATGTAACTATAATTTTTCTTCTTCAAATCTTCTGTTTTGATTGTTACTCCCATTATTTCCACTTTGTCCTCACCATATTGCACATCCTCCACACATATATTATCACGAACCATTATTAGCACTCCTCCTCCCCTTTATCCTTCCTGTCTCTCCTCCAGGTATTATATCCTCCTCTTTAAAGTTGACATGGATCTCTCTCAGTTTTGTTTCAACGATGCACATTACATCTGGCTTTTTCTCTTTCAAATAATCCCTAACTTCCAATATGCTTGATAACAACCCACCTATATTAGTATATGTCACTCTTAATTTCTTGCCTCCTCCACCTCTCCTTTCTTCCTTAGGTACCACTTCTTTAGTCTCATATCCAGAACCCTCCAGTAAAAATTCTTCTTCTCTATCTCTGTCCTTTTCTCATTTTTTTTCCTTAGCTTCACTTCTTAGCACTTTCTCCTTTTTCCCTCTCTTCTAAGTTCATATCTCTTTTTATCCATATATCCTTGTGTTCAATATCATCGGGCAGCTTTCCTTTTCTGGCCATAATTTCCTCTACAGCCACTTGGGATCTCATTCTCACCTTCATTGGTCTCCTATCCCCTTCACTGTATCTTCCTAGCCTGATCACTTCCTCCACCTCCTGGTCTAATTCTTGTGTGCTGTCTTGTACTCATTTGATAACAGTTTTGGCCAATTCTCTCATCACGTTTCTTGTGAATTTATTTGGATTTTTCTTTTCCTTCATCCCAAAAATCACAAAGCTTTTTTCTTGTCCACTGTATCCCGCACCAGATGTTCTTTCTCTTTAATAACTTGAATTACTGCGACTTCCGTGTTCTCCTGAATTTGTCTCTTTACAACCTATGAAAATTTAACTTTTTCCTCTTGCTTCTGTTTCCATTCATTTTGTAGTTCCTTCAACTTGTTATCACCCAATCCACCTTCTGCCCTGTCTACAATCCCATCCTGCACTTTAACCTGCAAGCTCCTTAAAGAGCTTTCATAATATTGGCATGTAGCTTTCAGTATGTCATTTTGTTTCTTTACTTCTTGTATCTCCTCTTTTAATCCCTGATTTATTGCACTGACATTCTCACATTCTGCTAATCTCAATTTCAGGTTTGTTTTCCGTTATCAGTCAGTCCTGTTTGTCCATTAAACTTGACACCACCTCCTTCATATAGATAAAAAAAAAATAAAAATAAAAATAAATAAATAAATAAATAAATAAATAAAATAAATAAATAAATAAATAAATAAAAAATATATAAAAATACGAACTCCACAATCACTTAATTTTTTGTCTTCATTTACCAGTCTTTGGAGGCCTACAGTTTCATTTCTTTCTTCTTTTAACTGAGGATAATTTAGTATGAAGAGGACTAGGTTTTCTTCTTGATGAAATAATGAGCAAATTGTTTTCTAAGCCGTGGTCCAGAAAGTAAGCGATGTCAACAACACAGCCTCCCTATCTCTCTCTCTCTTCCATAAAATACTGGCAGACTGCTGCCTTAGATTGGCTATGATGGTAGCCATATAGCGAGTTTGCAGCAAGGTAATACTCTATAGTGAGACTTCATATGATGCGAGCCTGCAAGTTATCAGCACTTGGCAGGGTTGCACTTCTCTGCTAAAATGCCACATCTAGAATGGGTAAACTTTTTTTTTTTTTTATAGAGAACATACTATAATTTTTACTTCAACAGTGATGTGGAACAAAAGTTATAAGGATTTTGGAGATATTTTTGGAAACACTCCAATTTATATTAAAACAGAGGAGAGATGGAAAGACAGAGTAAAAGGGTATGGAGATGGAGCAGCATTAGACACTATAATTTTTATTTCAACAGTGATGTGGAACAAAAGTTAAAGGATTTTGGAGATATTTTTGGAAACACTCCAATTTATATTAAAACAGAGGGAGAGATGGAAAGGCAGAGAGTAAAAGGGTAAGGAGATGGAGCAGCATTAGACAAAGATGGCAAGACTGTGATCTATGGAGAGATGGCATAGTGTGGAGGTAGTCTACTCTGAGCCTGATGATCCCTTGTCTTCCTCCCCTCCTTTGTCACCTCAAACAAAGTCACTAAATACCTGTTAACCCCTTCAATACGGTGACGCCTATGTAGGCGTCATGAAGCCCCAGTAGCATATACAGTGACGCCTACGTAGGCGTCATATTTCTTTTCTGAGCTTTCTTCAGTTCAGTTGTCCCGTATAGTGTGTTGGATACCAACTATACATGCCGTATGCTGTCCTTGAAATCCTAGTGCTCCTCCCACCATCCTTGTCTCCACCAATCACTAAAGATAAGCTACATGTCCCGCCTTGTGTCTAAAATTACCCAATGGCATAGACTGTTCCCATCTCTCTCTCTCTCTCTCTCTCTCCATTCCCTCCCTCCCCATCTCCCTTTCCTCCTTCCCCATCTCCTTCCTCCCTCCCCTCTCCCTCTCGAAGATAAGTTACATGCCCCGCCTTGTAACATTCGTGAAAACACACACACACACACACACACACACACACACAAAACAACAAATTTTCTAATCTCTCTCTCTCTCTCTCTCTCTCTCCTTCGTTTCCTCTCCTTCCCTCCCTCCCCTCTTCCTCTCGAAAGATAAGCTACATGCGTCCCGCTTGTGTCTAAAATATTAGCAAATGTCTCTCTCTCTCTCTCTCTCTTTTCTCCGAAGAGAGAAGCGTCCATTTTCCTCTTCGAAGGCGATATAGTAACTAAAAAATAACAGCATAATACACAAAGACGACAAGTATGACAAGCTTGCACGAGTTTCCGCTCGGTAGGCACTACCACCTGTATATCATACAGGCGGGCTTTTTTAATATCCGGCGCGAAGGGGTTAAGGATGCCACTGGACCACATGGGAATTGGCCATTATACTAAACAGGAAGCTATATCTTTAGTTCATCTAATTTTGATAAAGAAATTTTTATCAGTGTACACTTCTTAAATAATAATGAACTTTTATTTCAATATTGAGTGTAAAATAATTAGATGGTTTCAATTATCAAATTATCTTTTTGCATTATCAAAAAAATATGTTACTGAAAAAAGAAAACGTGCTGGGGGGTATTAGGGGTTTCGCAGACAAACCGCTCATAGTAACATACAGGGTGGGGCACGGATGCTTCCCGATTTGAGAATGAAATAAAAACCTGTTCACACTTCACAATTCTTTATTCTTCTTTTATGCCTTTCACACAACATGGGAGATTTACTTTTACACTGTTTTAAAGACAATATCTTTTAAATGTCCACCTCCATTGTCAATACACTGATTCAGACGATTTCGGAAGCTTTGGTCTACTCTCTCCAGCATGTTGAGCAGTATATTGGCTATTTCAGTTCGGATGGCGTTCTGTAGGTCTTCCAGGGTCTGTGGACGGTCGTTATAAACCAGGGATTTGAGATATCCCCACAGGAAATAATCACAGGGGGCTAAATCAGTGTGTGCCCACACTGCACGCATTTCAATGGGATTCCTGAGATAAGTTTTTCCTTACCGACTAATTTCCCTGAGAGGAGACTTAAACTGGCCTGCGCGCTCACCTGATTTAGCCTCCTGTGATTATTTCCTGTATGGATTGGTTTTATAAAGACCCTGGAAGACTTACAGAACGCCATCCGAACTGAAATAGCCAATATACCGCTCAACATGCTGGAGAAAGTAGACCAAAACTTTCGAAATCGTCTGAATCAGTGTATTGACAATGGAGGTGGACATTTAAAAGATATTGTCTTTAAAACAGTGTAAAAGTAAATCTCCCATGTTGTGTGAAAGGCATAAAAGAAGAATAAAGAATTGTGAAGTGTGAACAGGTTTTTATTTCATTCTCAAATCGGGAAGTATCCGTGCCCCACCCTGTACAATTCACTGTAAAGGTCAACCCCTTACCCCCTGAAGTGTCCATTATTGTGAGGCACCACTGTGTAGAGAATGTACATTAACACTGAACAGAGGAGGTTTATTCAGGACTGCATCTCATGGTTTCCTGAGGGGCTGGGCTGATATCAGCAGACTGCATGTCCATTTAGTTTCAATTTCCTGTTAGGTTTCAAATGAATGAATTTATCTAATCTAATATACAGTGTTACCTGAACATAAGATCTTAATTGCCCGTGATGATCGTTGTATATAAAAAAAAGATTTTAATTTGTTCCGTGATGATCGTTGTATATAAAAAAAAATCGTATATCACATAAATTTTTCCCATAGAAATTAATGGAAATAGAATTAATTCGTTCTTGTGATATGAATTTATGCCCCCCCAAAATTAACATGCTTTAAATACCAACCAAATATAGATTTAATATAAGATAAATACAATGTTTATTGTATGCATGATATAAATTAACTATATTGCCCAAAATAACAATTTAACCCACAAAACTCGGGACACATCGATAGACGTTCATCACGCAAGACTTGGGGCACGTCAATAGACGTTTAGGCTTTTTTCGGCTATATTTTGGCTATTTGCTTCCCGTTTTCATTGCTTGTGAGCTGGCAACACTCATCAGGAGTAAACATATGTTCTACGTCACTGTGTCAGCAACAATGGATGGTGGGAGCGACAGTGATTTCACTGTGTCTGATTCCGCCACCTCTCCCGCTACTACTTCTATACCTCGGGTCTCTCGCCATGTTATGGGAGACAACTTTTGAATGAGTGGGATCAGAACAGAGAGAGAGAGAGAGAGAGAGAGAGAGAGAGAGAGAGAGAGAGAGAGAGAGAGAGAGAGAGAGAGAGAGAGAGAGAGAGAGAGAGAGAGAGAGAGAGAGAGAGAGGATACAAGGGGTGGCCGTTTTCTCTCGCTATAGCCAAAGCCGCTGAACCCAATCGAACGCAAGGCCATGTAAACCGATGATACTACCTCATTCAACCTGTGATATTTTGGTAACTATGACATCTAGAGACTTCTGTTTTTTTGCATTGCAAAGAGAAAGAGTTGTTTGTGGGCAGGAGTAAACATATATGCTCTACATCACTGTCACCAACGATGGATGGTGGGAGGCCAGTGATTTCACTGTGTCTGATTCCGCCACCTCTCCCGCGCCCTTACTTCTATGCCTTGGGTCTCTTGCCATGTTATGGGGAGACAACTTTTGAATGAGAATGGGATCAGAACAGGAGAGAGAGAGAGAGAGAGAGAGAGAGAGAGAGAGAGAGAGAGAGAGAGAGAGAGAGAGAGAGAGAGAGAGAGAGAGAGAGAGGATACAAGGGGCCCGTTTTCTCTCACTCTAGCCAAGGCCACTGAACCTGATCGGACGCAAGGCCACATAAACCGATGATACTACCTAATTCAACCTGTGATATTTTGGTAACCATGACATCTAGAGACTTCTGTTTTTTTTGCATTGCAAAGAGGAAGAATTGCTGGGCAGAACACCTTTTGTATCAATTCGTTTATTGAATTTCTAGGAGTAATCAGTATGTGAATACAGCCTATTTTGTGTATTTCTTGCCAAAGTTTTACTTTTAGGACCCATGATCATGGGGTCCTGAGTTCACAAAACTTAAGAAAAAATACACACTGCCGAAGAGCACAGACACATACATGCACAAAGGATGAACAACGATACGAAACGTGGGCTAAATGTTTGGGTGGACGTGGGTAGCCGAGCGATCGCTGCGCCACCTACCGATGGCTATTCTTATCTTAAAAATATCTTCGTATTTCAAGGCGTAAATTATATGAAATTTTTCGTCGTATATAAAAATAATTGTATGTTGGGGCGATCGTATCTCGAGGTATTACTGTACTTTATTTGATTTAATTACTGCAATTATTTTATTTATTGAAACATGTTATTTATATTTTGATTTCATTTAATACTTTATGAAAAATTCAATACTTTAGGATATAAAATGCTTATTCTATGCCTATACTTTTGAAGGTAGTTAAAATTTACCTATAGCCCTTGGTATTTATTCATGGCTAACAAGGTCTATTTAATCTATTTTCAAAGCTATCTTAAAAATATAGGAGTCATTGCTACTTTGTGGTCACAAAAATAATTTTGCTTTTAAGGAAATTTTAAGTTTTGTTGTGTAAATTTTTATTTGTATAATACACAAATATTATTATTGATTTTTGTTGCAATTTGAATAGAAATTGTAAAAATATAATATCAAAGGGTAATTAATGAATTTTCATTTGTATAATATAGGACTTTTTAATGTAAAATCCATTTTTATATACATACTTACCAACAATTATTAATTATTGCTTAAAACCCCCCCATACCTACACCAAACTTAAATCATGTCTAACGGCTCGAGAAAAGAAACGCCAAGGAATACTTAAGGCTGATTCCCTCATTTGCCTCTAGCCTAAAAGGTCATAGACATAGAGGGGAGGGTGGAAGGGAAATTCAATTATAATTAATAATCATGAGTAAGTATAGATAAAATCGATTTTACATAAAAAAAAATCCTATTTGTTATTACACATACTTTTACCCATAATTATCAATTATTGCTTACGAACTGAATCCCAAGTATAGGAGGGAGGATGACCCCTAAAAAAACTTTCACTCCCCAAGATACATACCCTTACAAACCCTAAATTTACAAGGCGGAGGCCATATCCTGAGGTGGGTGCAGCACTCGTATCCCATGACAGAGGGACAAAACCAGAGGAGTGAGAGGAGCATCACAATTCTCGTCACGAGAAATGGTTCAATGACCCAGAACCCCACAGAGGACAATACACAGAACCGTATGTAAAAGAAACCCAAAAGAAAAATTACTGAATTACCCTGAGAGCCGACACAACAGGACCCAGAGAAAAGCGATGCAAATACCTATGAGTAATATCCCTAAAATAAAAAGGCCGAAGAATGCCAGGAATACTCGAATCTACTTGAACAAGGCACTTCGTCACTACTGCTCTAACTTCATGTGCCTTCATCCGAACCAAGCACATGTCCTCCTCAGAAACATCCTCATGTGTAAGCTGGATAACATGACATATCCAGTGAGAAATAGTATGAGGTTGCACCACACGCCAAAGCTCAGTAAGTCACAAAAAGGCAGGAACATCTAAGATGACAATCCCTGGTCCTATAGAGGTACTCCCTGATGGCTCTGACTGGGTACAAAAGCCTGTCTCCTTCTGAGTTAACAATGTACTCCATAAGAGAAGGAATGGTGAAGTCGGACTGATGAGATTCATCACCTGGGAGTTGAGTCTTCACTAGAAAATCAAGGGCTAGAAAAAAATCATAGAAGACCAACCCTAAGAGTGACGAACTTTTGCTGACAGCCCATGCAATTTGCTAACTCAGCGAGCAGATGCTAAACCCATAAGGAACGAAAACTTTAGTGCAACGTCTATCAATGAAGCCAAATGAAGAGGCTCATGAGGGGACTTTATTAAGGAACGTAAAACTAAGGACAAATCATATGCAGGAATGCATGGTGAACGAGGAGGACCCAACTTGACAAATCACTGAAACAGAGCTGACAGATCCCAATCCTGTGAGATATCCAAGCCAGCCTGGTGGAATATTGGGGCCAAAGCTGAATGATAGCACCTAATAGATGGCATGGACAAATTCTTTTGTCCCAAAGAAAAAATAAAAAGTTTGCTAAGTCCATTATAGAGGCTGAGAGAGGATGACAACCCCTTGACTCGCACCAACCTGATAAACTCTGGCAGAGGACTGTCTGATTGGATGGGCCATAAATCTAGCAGCCTTCTGCAGAAAGCTCTCTCTTGGAAGAGACACTGGAGAGTCTCCACGCATGAAGGTGAAGTGCCCCTAGAGATTTGTGAAAAACTTGCACTTGCAGTAGTACTGCGGTGTACTTTTGAATGCGAATGGATAGGAACTTGGAAATATGCATCTCAGATCGAACCCTTACAGAGTGTTAAAACTGATACCCTCTCTCCCATCTGGAAGAGTGACCACTAGCTCTCAGGCTGAGAGGTCAAACACAGGTCTTTAACCCCCTGTTACCTTGGGAACAAGGAACAGAAAGGCATAAAAACCTTATAACACCACCATAAGCTTTATGGCCTCTTTGGCCAACATATCCTGCACCACTAAGTCCAAGGTCATGACAATTGCACCTCTGCATAACTCACAAACTCTATGGGTCTGGCAGACAAAGGAGGGATGCAGGGAAGGAGATAAGGCACAGTCTTTACTACCTACTCACTGCCCAAGCCTCCATCCACTCCAGTGCCACTACAGGCAAGTGCCCACAGGCTGGGAGGCAAACTACTTCCCTAGAGATCTAGCCCAGCCATGGGATCCTCCAATGTGAAACCCATCCCAAGGATACCCCTGTAGTGGAGGGCCTGGGGACAGGAGCCGATGAAGAGGCACTAAGAAACGCACCCCTCCTCGTCTGTCCTTTATCTTGCTTCCCTAGGCGCAGAGGATGAACCCGAAAAGAAAAGGCTAACCTCCGCACCACAGAAGACAGTGAATGTTGCTGAGAAGCCAAGTGCTCATTGTCCTGCATCCACCATCACAGCTGGGTCAAATAGCACGTCAGAAAAGGAGAAGAAGAAGCTGGTGCTTCTCTCTTTCAGAAAAGGTATGTAGGCAACGATCCACTGCAGCCTGCCTCCAAACATAAAGTCTACAGCGTAGCTCCTCTGCAGGACAAGAATGTCCTATTAGCCTTGGCCAGTACTGACAAAAATTCCAAAACATCCTGCTCTGTGCTAGCAGCACCAGCCATGTAGCCAAAACCTGGTCTGTCCCAGAGGCAATATCAGCCATGGAGCACACACTTTCTCCATTTGTGCAAACAGATGGGAGAAAGACACTGCTGGGTTGCCCACTGGCCGCCAAAACTCCTCATTAACTGAAGGAGCCAGTGAGGCTCTCTCAGGCAGATAAAAGACCTGGCCTGCCATACCAGTCTCTAGAGAACTGAAAATTAGCTGAGCAAGGCTTAGGCTCCTTCAGGGACCTGCATTGGGCTTCCTCATGGACAACTTGGGCCATAAGCAACCATAGGAGTAGAGTGAGAGATGGAGGGACAAAACTGAGCCCTGTGGTCTTTCAACAACTGTAAGCTGGGATGAGGAAGGAGCCTCAGAAGGCAAATGCAGATGAGGTTCTCACCGGCCTATGAGGTGCAAAAAAGAAACACCTTCTTGATTGGGAGGTCATCATCTCACAAGACCTGGCTGTGGAAGAGGGTGGCCAACTGGCATGGGAGGGAAAGACCTTGACCCACCACTGCCACCTGGCACAGAAGCTGCTTGGCCAGCCTCACAGAAGCCTCTTGAAAAAGTGGAAGGCTGCCCTTTGGGGTCACCAGTCCCATAGCCCAAACTACTGCGAGGAAGGGGATGGCCACCAGGCATGGAAGCTGCGGGCGCACCACCTCTACACAAGGCACATAAGTCTGGTTGCCTGGCATGGTAGCCTTGTGGCTGACACCAACACTCATATTCTGGATGGAGAAGGCCACCAGACATTTTAGCAGCATGGCTGTGGCCAAACTCCATCCTAAAGAAAGTGGAATAGTCTCACCACACCTAATCACGAGGGGGTGATGAGCTGACGCCAGGCATCAGAGCCGTATGGCAGACACCAACCTCAACATCCTGGAAAGAGTCTGGCTGCTAGCCAATTTCTGAAAGAAAATGTACCATTCAGAGACATGTTGGTATACTAACATGCTTACTATGTATATATATATATATATATATATATATATATATATATATATATATATATATAGGTATCTAAAGATATGAGTTTAATCTGTTCTACGATGTAGCTTGTATCTCAAAAAATTTTCCCATTGAAATACAATGAAATGCCATTAATCTGTTCCAGCCTCCTCTAAAGGGATACCTGGTTTTCCAAGGTAGCTCCAGACCTCCTTTACGGCTTTCCCTGGACACATAATAGGCACTATATCATCATTAATACACGATCAAATGCTAGTATATTCCTACAGGGGTAAAGAATGTAATATCCAGTCCTCTTTAATCTGAATATGAGGGAAAAAACACAGGTGCAAAAATGTTTATAAAACTTTGGTATATGAGTGAATGGAACTGAATTCACGTGATATTTTCCTCCATGGTGTCATGTTTACCAACATCTAAAAATATGTTCTATGAAGTGAAATATTCAGAGGCAAAGTCATGTATTAAAAAAAATGTATACATTTCTTACATTTGTATGTGGAAGTAGTAGAATTAAGAAATTTTCATTTACTAAGGCAAAAATGCTCTGTTTTACAAGTAGATCTGGTGCCATTATCCAATTTTCAGCACTTTCAGCTGAGCCCTGTGAGAAGACTAAATAGATCAACTTAACTTTTTTCACATCTGTATTTTGTACACTTTAACTTCTACTTAAGTTATTAGGAAAGTAAATCAATATCCCTGCAGAAAGAACAAAAAATTGAGAAGAAAAACCACAGGAATTCTTTTAACTTACTTGTTTGCGTGGTTTTAGATTCTCCTTCCATTCTCGCAACTCTCTCTGATACTCTTCATCTTGGGACTTGAGTTTATTTGTTTCATGTTCCATTAACATTTTTCCTGAGAATAGAACAATTGAATCTCTTGAGATCTAATACACAATGAATATTCACATAATCTGATGATTATGTGAATATTTCATACATTAACTAATGAAGAAATTTGTACTATTAATAATATGTATTTGTCTGAAGAAAACCTAGAAGTGATCTATCATTGAAACCTTTGAGTTTTGTTTTTTCTTATGCAGGAGGGGCAACTGAGCCAATGACAACAAAAATTTGAAAAAGGCCAACTGGGTTTAGTTCCCTTAAAGGTTATCCAAAATTCAGGAAAATATCTTGAAACCTCCCACTTAAAAGAAGTCAAGTTGTAGGAAGAAGGAAATACAGAAAAGGCAGGGAAATCCAGTTTACCAAAGAAAGGTATGAATGACTGAGAGTACTGGTTAACTCTTGCATTAGAGAATTGGACAGAATAGGGGGTGAGAAGAAGAGGAAAGTCTTGTGCAGCAAGGCAACAGGAGGGGGGGAAGCATGCAGTTAGCAAGATCAGTACAGCAGTTAGCATGAAAATAGCGATCAAAGATAGCAAAGGATGCAACATTTCAATGGTAAGAAAGAGGCTGAAGACAGTCTGTCAGAGAGGAGAGTAGTTTATGAGACTAAAAGCTTTTGATCCAACCCTATCTAACAAAACTGTGTGAGTGGAACCCCTCAAACATGTGAAGAGTACTCCATAAAAGGACGGATAAGGCCCTTGTATAGAGTTGGTAGTTGGAGAGGTGAGAAAAACTGGGGGAGATGCCTCAGAACACTTAATTTCATAGAAGCTGTATTACCATGAGATGAAATGTGAAGTTTCCAGTTTAGATCATGAGTAAAGGATAGACCGTGGATATTCAATGTAGAAGATGGGGACAGCTGAGTGTCAATGAAGAAGAGGGGATAGTTGTCTGGAAGGTTATTTTGAGTTGTTAGATGGAAGAATTGAACTTTTGAGGCATTGAAAACTACTGAGTTTTCTCTGCCCCAATCAGAAATCTTTGAAGGACCAAAAGTCAGGTGTTCTGTGGAATCCTTGCGTAATCTGTTGACTTCCTGAAGAGTTGGTCATCTCTGAAAAGACGTGGAAAAAGTGCAGGGCGGTATCATCAGCGTAGGAGTGGATAGGGCAAGAAGTTTGGTTAAGAGGGTCATTAATGAATAATAGAAACAGTGGGTGACAGGACAGAACCCTGAGGAACACCACTGTTAAAGAGATTTAGGAGAACAGTGGCTGTCTACCACGGCTGTGATAGAACAGTCAGAAAGGAAACTTGAGATAAAGTTGCAGAGAGAAGGATAGAAACTATAGGAGGGCAGTTCTGAAATCAAAGCTTTGTGCCAGACTCTATCAAAAGCTTTTGACATGTCTAACGTGACAGCAAAAGTTTCACCATAATCTCTAAAAGAGGATGACCAAGACTTAGTAAGGAGAGCCAGAAGATCACCAGTAGAGCAACCTTGACGGAAGCCATATTGGCAATCAGAGAGAAGATTGTGAAGTGACAGATGTTTGAGAATCTTCCTACTGAGGATAGATTAAAGAAAAAACTTCAGAGAAGCAAGAAATTAAAACTATAGGGTGGTAGTTTGAGGGATTATAATGGTCACTTTTTAGGAACAGGCTGAATGTAGGCAAACTTCCAGTATGAAGGAAAGGTAGAAGTCAATAGACATAGTTGAAAGAGTTTGGCTGGCGAGGTACAAGCACGGAAGCACAGTTTTTGAGAACAATAGGAGGGACCACGTCAGGATTTAGGTCGGAGAGGGCATGAAAAACATCATTACAAAGAACTTTAATTGCAGGCACGAAAGAGTCAGAGGAAGAAGGAGAAAGAGGGACAAGCCCAGAATCACCCATGGCAAAGGTTTGAGAGAAGAGTTCAGCTTTAGAGACAGATGTAATGGCAGTTGTGCCATTAGGATAAAGTAAAGGAAGGAAAGATGAAGCAGTAAAGTTATTGGAGATGTTTTTGGCCAGATGCCAGAAGTCTTGTGGGGAGCTAGAGTTTGTAAGATTTTGACATTTTCTATCTATGAAGGGGTGTTTGGCAAATTGAAGAAAAGACTCGGCATGACTCCGGCAGAAATATAAAGTGCATGCATAAGATTTAGGTGATAGAAGGGCTGTAGTACCTTTTATGGGCAACCTTTCTATCATGTATAGGCTGTGTTAAATCAAGGTTTAAGTTCAGAAAAAGAGTGAGGAATGTATGCCTCCATGTCAGACACTATCACCTCTGTTATGCATTCAGCATACAGAAATGGGTCTCTGAAACAGAAACAGTAATCATTCCAGGGAAAATCAGCATAATACCTCCTCAGGTTCCACCAGTCAGCTAAGGCAAAATGCCAGAGGCACCTTTACCTTTGGGGATCCTGAGGAGGGACTGGAGAAATAGGACAAGATACCAATATGAGATTGAGATTGGAGTAGCCACAATGGAGAAGATATGGTAACAGCATAAGCAGAATGATTACAGGTACGGTAAAGATCAAGAATGTTGGGCGTATCTCCAAGATGATCAGGAATATGAGTAGAGTATTGGTCATGGAGGATAGCAAAGTTAAAAGCTAGTTCACCAATAAAGCGAGAAGAAAGCCAAAGCTGGTGGTGAACAATGAAATCTCTAAGAATGGAGATCTCCGTGAAAGGATAGAGGAATAGAATGTGTCCCACTTTAGAAGTTACATAGTCAAAGAATTTACTACAGTCAGAAGAGTTAGGGGAGAGGTTGACAGCTCATGGTAAATTTAGTTAGACTGGCTATTGAGTCAAACCCAAATGGTGGAAAACTCATACGATTGAAGAGCATGGGTACGAGAGCAACTAAGTCACTGTGCACATAGATGCAACATCCAGCTTTGGAACGAAACTGAGGATAGAGAAAGTAGAAGGGAACAGAAAAGGGGCTACTGTTAGTTGCCTCAGACAGCTGTGTTTTGGTTAGGAAAAGAAGATTAGGTTTAGTAGAGGAGAGGTGGTGTTCTACAGATTGAAAATTAGATCTATTACTGCGAATGTTGCAGAAGTTAATGAAGAAAAAAGTTGAGAGAGGTGTCAAGACATTTGGGTCACTACCTGAAGAGCAGTCTGACCTGGGGACATTTCTGGTCCCTTACACAGATAGGGACTCAGAGTCTGGATTAGGAGTCACTATTTTTTTATTTTGAGTGAAGGAAGTGTATGTAGTAAGTGCATGTAGTTTAGTAAGGAGGGGAGTTGTCTTTAGAAAGTACACTTAACCCTTGGCTATCGCGCCCAAATGGGGCCGAAATAGCTGCGCCATAGCCCAGTTAATTTTAAATTTTTTCACAATTTTATGTGAAATATATTAAAGTTTTGGATTTATGTATTTAAGGACTAATTGGAAAATTTAAAGGAAAATTCTGAAAAAACTTTAATGTTAATTCTAGTGGCATTTTACTGGCCACCTAAACGCCAGGGTTCCCTACGGGTTCAACTTTATTTCCGATCTTTGGAAGGCCTAACCAGGGAAATCCAACCCAAATTCCAACTTGATTTCTCCAACCTACCACGGGGAACAGGGGACGGGAAACACCCAAATACTCCACCCGGGGGAATCGACCCTCCCGGCGAAACCGGCCTCTCCCTAGCCGGCTTTTTGGTGGTGTGTGTGTGTGTGTGTGTGTTTTTTTTTTTAAATTTAAAAAATTCCTTTGTCCCTCCCAACTATTTGTCCCTTTTCTTAAAATCATAATTTCCTTTTCCTTATCTAAATATTCCTCTTACCCTTCTTAAACTATATTTTCCACCTCCTATAAGGGATTTTATTTTTTTCCCCCCAATTTTCCATTAATCCAATTTCCCCTTCCATTTTTCCATCCAACATACCGTTTTCTATCATTCCCCTTTCTCTTCTGTTTTCCAGGGTTTCTTCTTTTCAGTTGTTTCATTCAAACTCTTGGGAAATTTTAAAAAATTTTGGAAATTTTATTTTTTCTGGGAATTTTTGCCAGGCGCCTGCTTCCTTAATTTTAACTTTAAAACAAAATTTTCTTCTATCTTTGTTTTGGTTTATTTATTTCCTTTTTGAGCTTTTATTATTTTTTTTTTGTGTTTTGCGACAGTTTGGATCAGGCAGTCCTATGAAAGATGCTAAATCCTGTACTAATTGATGCCTTTTTTGCCTGCAGCCTACCTGTTGATGCTTTTGGTTTGAGTCCCCAAATTTCAATGCCCGTGTAAGTGGTAAAAAGACTCAGGTTGAAACCCGCCAAAACCAAAGGTGGAAAAGAGAAGAAAGTTCCTGAGACACGTGGTAGTACTGGCTTCCACCTACCACCCTGCCACTGACCCTCACGTGTCTGCGCAAGGCATGTCTCCTGCCACCAGAGGTGAAGTTCACCAAACTAGTGAGGATAGTGCCTTGTTTGATATCTTACAAAGACTGCAAACAATTTTCAATTTGGTGAAATGTGAATGTCCAATCACCAAAAGTGACAAGTTATTTGTTTGATTGTACTATAAATCTTTCAAATTGACAGTGTTGCACCATTGAACCTATCAGTGATATGTTATATTTCTAATATGATAATAACCAACCTGTAAGGCTGACAGGCAAGTGGAGCTCACCATTCAGGCTATAGCGACATTCCCATGATGTCATGGCCAAACTATCTAAACACCACTCCAGCCTCCAAACAGTTGTCAAGGGATTATGTAAGTACATATCTGAGTTTGGTACATTTAGTGAGTTATGGGGGTTTTGAAATGTTCACAGAAAATCTTTTTGACTTTCAGTTTTCAGCATATATTGTTGAATAACTTTTTCAGTAATTGGTCAATTTCAAAACTTTTGCAGCAAAATGATCAACAACCTCATCTTAACAAATGCCAGCATGATAATGCATGAACTCACTCAAATAAACTTACAACAGGCTTATAAACTCAAATTTTTTATGAAAAAAATAAAATTTTTAATGAAATTTTTTAAATAGGTTATGTGTATG
>NC_059292.1:19411786-19442561 GCF_017591435.1 Portunus trituberculatus | reverse complement strand
AATATGTATTTGTCTGAAGAAAACCTAGAAGTGATCTATCATTGAAACCTTTGAGTTTTGTTTTTTCTTATGCAGGAGGGCCAATGACAACAAAAAATTTGAAAAAGGCCAACTGGGTTGCTAGTTCCCTTAAAGGTTATCCAAAATTCAGGGGAAAATATCTTGAAACCTCCCACTTAAAAGAAGTCAAGTTGTAGGAAGAAGGAAATACAGAAAAGGCAGGGAAATCCAGTTTACCAAAGAAAGGTATGAATGACTGAGAGTACTGGTTAACTCTTGCATTAGAGAATTGGACAGAATAGGGGTGAGAAGAAGAGGAAAGTCTTGTGCAGCAAGGCAACAGGAGGGGGGGGCATGCAGTTAGCAAGATCAGTAGAGCAGTTGGCATGAAAATAGCGATAAAAGATAGAAAGAGATGCAACATTTCAGTGGTGAGAAAGAGGCTGAAGACAGTCAGTCAGAGGAGGAGTTGATGAGACGAAAAGCTTTTGATTCCACCCTATCTAACAAAACTGTGTGAGTGGAACCCCCAAACATGTGAAGAGTACTCCATACAAGGACGGATAAGGCCCTTCTACAGAGTTAGTAGTTGGAGAGGTGAGAAAAACTGGGAGATACATCAGAACACCTAACTTCATAGAAGCTGTTTTAGCAAGAGATGAGATGTGAAGTTTCCAGTTAAGATTATGAGTAAAGGACAGACCGAGGATATTCAGTGTGGAAGATGGAGACAGTTGAGTGTCATTGAAGAAGAGGGATAGTTGTCTGGAAGGTTGTGTCGAGTTGATAGATGGAGGAATTGAGTTTTTGAGGCATTGAACACTACTAGTTTTCTCTGCCCCAATCAGAAATCTTAGAAAGATCAGAAGTCAGGCGTTCTGTGGCGTCTCTGCGTGATCTGTTGACTTCCTGAAGGGTTGGTCGTCTCTGAAAGGACGTGGAAAGATGTAGGTGGTATCATCAGCGTAGGAGTGGATAAGGCAAGAAGTTTGGTCAAGAAGGTCATTAATGAATAATAGGAAGATTGGGTGACAGGACAGAACCCTGAGGAACACCACTGTTAATAGATTTAGGAGAACAGTGGCCGTCTACCACGGCTGCAATAGAACGGTCGGAAAGGAAACTTGAGATAAAGTTGCAGAGAGAAGGATAGAAACCGTAGGAGGGCAGTTTTGAAATCAAAGCTTTGTGCCAGACTCTATCAAAAGCTTTTGATATGTCTAACGTGACAGCAAAAGTTTCACCGAAATCTCTAAAAGAGGATGACCAAGACTCAGTAAGGAAAGCCAGAAGATCACCAGTAGAGCGACCTTGACGGAAGCCATACTGGCGATCAGAGAGAAGATTGTGAAGTGACAGATGTTTGAGAATCTTCCTATTGAGGATAGATTAAAAACTTTAGACAAGCAAGAGATTAAAGCTATAGGACGGTAGTTTGAGGATTAGAACGGTCACCTTTTTTAGGAACAGGCTGAATGTAGGCAAACTTCCAGCAAGAAGGAAAGGTAGAAGTCGATAGACATAGTTGAAAGAGTTTGGCCAGGCAAGGTGCAAGCACGGAAGCACAGTTTTTGAGAACAATAGGAGGGACCCCATCAGGTCCATTTAGGGTTTAGGCCAGAGGGCATGGAAAACATCATTACGAAGAATTTTAATTGTAGACATGAAATAGTCAGAGGAGGAGGAGAGGAGGACAAGCCCAGAATCATCCAAGGTGGAGTTGTTAGCAAAGGTTTGAGAGAAGAGTTCAGCTTTAGAGACAGATGAGATGGCAGTGGTGCCATCAGGATGAAATAAAGGAGGAAAGATGAAGAAGTAAAGTTATTGGAGATGTTTTGGCCAGATGCCAGAAGTCTTGAGGGAGTTTGAGTTTGAAAGATTTTGACATTTTCTATTTATGAAGGAGTGTTTGGCAAGTTGAAGAACAGACTTGGCATGATTCCGGCAGAAATATAAAGTGCATGAGATTCAGGAGATGGAAGGCTCAAGTACCTTTTGTGGGCAACCTCTCTATCTATCATGTATAGGCTGTGTTAAACCAAGGTTTAGAAGGTTTAGAGAAAAGAATGAGGAATGTATGCCTCCATGCCAGACACTATCACCTCTGTTATGCATTCAGCACAGAGATGGGTCTCTGACACGGAAACAGTAATCGAAAGGAGATCTCCACAAAAGGGTAGAGGAACAGAATGTGCTCCACTTTGGAAATAAAATAGTCAAAGAATTTACTATAGTCAGAGGAGTTATGGGAGAGATAGACAGCACAGATAAATTTAGTTAGAGAGTGAAAGGTAAGTCTAAGCCAGTTGGTGGAAAACTTGGATGGTTCAAGAGCGTGGGCACGAGAGCAAGTTGAGTCTTTGCACACATAGATGCAACATCCAGATTTGGAACGAAAAATGAGGATAGAGAAAGTAGGAAGGAACAAAGGGGCTACTGTCAGTTGCCTCAGACAGCTGTGTTTTGGTGAGGAAAAGATGAGGGTTAGTATGGTCTGGAACAGAATTAGTGCTATTTGACCTCGTTGGGAGTAAATTATTGTTTTGGTAAGTGTCTACTACCTCCTCCATGAGTTGGTAACATGATGTATTTACCTAGTTGTATTCACCTAGTTCTATTGTACAGGGTTTGAGTGGGGCTCATAGTGCCCTGTCTCCATATCTCCATTTATCTAATTTTTCCTTAAAGTTATGCACATTATGTGCTGTAACAACTTCATTATCCAATGCATTCCATTTTTCCACCATTCTGTGTGGAAAACTGTATTTTCCAATATCCTTCACACACTGCCTCATCCTGATCTTCTTCTCATGTCCTCTTGTCCTTCCATCTTCTGTCAACAGCACCAGGTCTTCTTTGTCTATCTTTTCAATATCATTTACTATCTTATACACTGTTATTACGTCCCCACATTCTCTTCTATCTTTTAAGGTTGGCAGTCCCATTTCCTTCAGTCGTTCTTCATATGTGAGGTCTTTTAATTCCGGCACCATCTTTGTAGCAATCTTCTGCATCCTTTCCAGTTTTCTTATACCCATTTTAGAGCTCAGAGACCACACCACTGTTGCATATTCCAGCCTTGGGCGTATCATGCTTGTGATGATTTTTTTTCATCGTATCTTTATCCATGTAATGAAATGCCACTCTTATATTAGTCAACACTTTATATGATAGTCCAAATATCTTGCTTATGTGTTTTTCAGGGCTCAGAGTTTCCTGTATGATCACTCCCAGATCTCTTTCCTCTTTAGTCTTCATTATTTGTTCCTCTCCCATCATATAGTTCTATACCAGTCTTCTCTTACTCTTTCCTAGTTCCATTACGTGACATTTCTTGGCATTAAACTCTAATTTCCACTTCCTGCTCCACTCATAGATCTTGTTTATATCTTCCTGCAACAGCAGACAATCCTCTTTATATTTGATAACTCTTAGCAGCTTTGTATATTCAGCAAATAAATTTAAATAACTGTTTATCCCAATGTGAATGTTGTTTACATAAATCTGAAACATAATGGGGACTAACACTGACCCTTGTGGCACTCTGCTAGTTACTATGTTCTCTAGTTTCCAAAGTAGTCTTCCTCATATGAGGGACTTTATCAAAAGCCTTTTTAATATCCAGGTATACTGTGTCTACCAATCCATCTCTGTTTTCAAGTCCTCCTGCAATAACTCTCAAGTAGAAGCTTAATAAGTTTGATAAACATGACCGCCCTGTCCTGAACCCAAATTGTCTGTTCGATAGGACTTGGTCTTCTTCTAGAAACTTAACCCATTTTTCTTTGATAATTATTTCACATAACTTCCCTACGACACTTGTAAGTGACACTGGTCTGTAGTTTAGTGGTTCAGTTGCCTTTCCTCCTTTAAATCTCTTCCATTCTAGTGGAACTTTCCCTTCATTTATTGAACTTGTAATTATTTCCCAAATTGGCTCCAGTAATTGCACTTTACATTCCTTTAACACCCAGCCTGATGCACCATCTGGCCCCATTGCTTTTCTGACTTCCAACTTGTCCAGTAATCTTCCAATATCCTCTTTATGAACTGCAATTTCCTGTAATCCTAGGCAATTCAAAGTCCTATTAGATTCTGTGAAGTCATCTTCTTCAGTGAATACCGTTTTGAAGCTCCCATTCATTATTTCACACATTTCTTTCTCTGTTTGGTATGTCTTTCCTTCTTTAATTATTTTTCCAATTGTTTTCTTATTCTTTGTTCATCTTTGCTTTTATTCACTACATCTTTCTCAGTTTCTTTCTTCCTCTCTCCTTACTCTAATACAGGCAACCCCCGCTTAACGAAAGTTCACACAATGAAATTTCGCTACAATGAAGGTTTCATTTTACTACCATCTGCTCATTTAACGAACACCAAACTCACTTTAACAAAGTTTTATCCAGGTAATTTTTTCCAAGTTTGAAAGCACCGCCGTATCACGCAAGCTGACAGGCTTTTGAATACACCAGCGCCTCTCGTGGACAACAAGCGCACCACTCACTCCCCCTGTTCAAAACAATAACAGTGTCAGCAACAGCTTGCCTTCCTTTGCTCAACTTACCACCAAAACGCCCTACAATGTCGCCTAGCGTTGCTGCTAAGAAGACCAGGAATTCTCTTACTCTCGAAGTGAAGCTGGATATTATTCACAGACACGAGAGAGGCGAGAAAACTAATAGCATTGCTCGCCACCATCTTGACTCCATCTACTGTCTCTACTATTTTCAAGTCAGCAGACTCTATTAAGAAGGCTGGTGAGACCATATCTTCCTTGTAAGCTAAAAGAACCACCTGAACTCATAACTCTACAATGGATAAGATAGAAAGCCTTGTGGAAATGTGGTACATAAGTTTTGTAAGTGATACAATGATGTGCCCTTTGTTTACATTCCACAGGTTGCCAGTTAGTGTCTTTCCTGTTTCACTCTCCCTCCCTTCATAAATTTATTATAAAGTTACGTACATACATACATTAGTGTACATTATAATGACTTAAATTAAACTGCCTAAATGTTTAACTTCATAATTTTTACTTTCATTAAACCTTTCACTGTACTATGATGCACTCTTGCTTTGTTTACTCTCAATGGAAGTTCAAGTCAGGGGTTAAACTTGTTATAATCGATTTGCTTAACGAAGGTTTTTTTTCGGAACGTAACCCCTTTGTTAAGAGGGGATTGCCTGTGTATTCATTTCTGGCATCTTTGTACTGCTGTCTGTTGTAGTCATTTCCCTGCTTTGTGAGTTTCTTCCACGCTTTATCTTTTGCCTTTTTTACTTGTATGCATCTAGCATTGTACCAAGCATGTATTTTTTTCTGAACTCTATAAACAGGTAAAAACGGTTTTACTCCTTCATTATATTTCTGTAAGAATATGTCATATTTTCCTTGTACAGTCTTTCTGTACATAACATTACTCCACTCCATATCAGCAAAATAGATCCTAATTTTTCAAAATCTGCTCTTGCATAATTTAATCTCTCTCCTTTATAGTCCTCTCTGTAACTTATCTCATCTTCCTCCTGAATTTGTATCTCTAATGTCACATGATCACTTCTCCCCATTGGACTAAGGTATTGTATGATTGGAGGGGGCTCTGATTTCTTTGTGAAAACTAGGTCAAGCAATGATGGTTATTCTTCCCCCCTGTACCTTGTTGACTCCTCCACCCACTGGCCCAATACATTAACCACAGTCAGCTGTAACACTTTCCCCATGTATTAGTCTTTGGTGGAACATATGTAACTATAATTTTTCTCTTCTTCAAATCTTCTGTTTTGATTGTTACTCCCATTATTTCCATTTTGTCCTAACCATATTGCACATCCTCCACACATATATTATCACGAACCATTATTAGCACTCCTCTCTCTTTATCCTTCCTGTCTCTCCTCCAGGTATTGTATCCCTCCTCTTTAAAGTTGACATGGATCCCTCCTCTCAATTTTGTTTCAACGATGCACATTACATCTGGCTTTTTCTCTTTCAAATAATCCCTAACTTCCAATATGCTTGATAACAACCCACCTATATTAGTATAGGTCACTCTTAATTTCTTGCCTTCTCCACGATCTCCTTTCTTCCTTAGGTACCACTTCTTTAGTCCCATATCCAGAACCCTCCAGTAAAAATTCTTCTTCTCTATCTCTGTCCTTTTCTCATTTCTTTTCCTTAGCTTCACTTCTTACCACTTTCTCCTTTTTCCCTCTCTTCTAAGTTCATATCTCTTTTTATCTATATATCCTTGTGTTCAATATCATCGGGCAGCTTTCCTTTTCTGGCCATAATTTCCTCTACAGCCACTTGGGATCTCATTCTCACCTTCATTGGTCTCCTACTCCCTTCACTGTATCTTCCTGGCTTGATCACTTCCTCCACTTCCTGGTCTAATTCTTGTGTGCTGTCTTGTACTCATTTGATAACAGTTTTGGCCAATTCTCTCTCATCACGTTCTCTTGTGAATTTATTTGGATTTTTCTTTTCCTTCATCCCAAAAATCACAAAGCTTTTTTCTTGTCCACTGTATCCCGCACCAGATGTTCTTTCTCTTTAATAACTTGAATTACTGCGACTTCCGTGTTCTCCTGAATTTGTCTCTTTACAACCTATGAAAATTTAACTTTTTCCTCTTGCTTCTGTTTCCATTCATTTTGTAGTTCCTTCAACTTGTTATCACCCAATCCACTTTCTGGCTTGTCTACAATCCCATCCTGCACTTTAACCTGCAAGCTCCTTAAAGAGCTTTCATAATATTGGCATGTAGCTTTCAGTATGTCATTTTGTTTCTTTACTTCTTGTATCTCCTCTTTTAATCCCTGATTTATTGCACTGACATTCTCACATTCTGCTAATCTCAATTTCAGGTTTGTTTTCCGTTATCAGTCAGTCCTGTTTGTCCATTAAACTTGACACCACCTCCTTCATATAGATAAAAAAAAATAAAAATAAAAATAAATAAATAAATAAATAAATAAATAAAAATAAATAAATAAATAAATAAATAAAAAAAATATATAAAAATACGAACTCCACAATCACTTAATTTTTTGTCTTCATTTACCAGTCTTTGGAGGCCTACAGTTTCATTTCTTTCTTCTTTTAACTGAGGATAATTTAGTATGAAGAGGACTAGGTTTTCTTCTTGATGAAATAATGAGCAAATTGTTTTCTAAGCCGTGGTCCAGAAAGTAAGCGATGTCAACAACACAGCCTCCCTATCTCTCTCTCTTCCATAAAATACTGGCAGACTGCTGCCTTAGATTGGCTATGATGGTAGCCATATAGCGAGTTTGCAGCAAGGTAATACTCTATAGTGAGACTTCATATGATGCGAGCCTGCAAGTTATCAGCACTTGGCAGGGTTGCACTTCTCTGCTAAAATGCCACATCTAGAATGGGTAAACTTTTTTTTTTTTTTTATAGAGAACATACTATAATTTTTACTTCAACAGTGATGTGGAACAAAAGTTATAAGGATTTTGGAGATATTTTTGGAAACACTCCAATTTATATTAAAACAGAGGGAGAGATGGAAAGACAGAGTAAAAGGGTATGGAGATGGAGCAGCATTAGACACTATAATTTTTATTTCAACAGTGATGTGGAACAAAAGTTAAAGGATTTTGGAGATATTTTTGGAAACACTCCAATTTATATTAAAACAGAGGGAGAGATGGAAAGGCAGAGAGTAAAAGGGTAAGGAGATGGAGCAGCATTAGACAAAGATGGCAAGACTGTGATCTATGGAGAGATGGCATAGTGTGGAGGTAGTCTACTCTGAGCCTGATGATCCCTTGTCTTCCTCCCCTCCTTTGTCACCTCAAACAAAGTCACTAAATACCTGTTAACCCCTTCAATACGGTGACGCCTATGTAGGCGTCATGAAGCCCCAGTAGCATATACAGTGACGCCTACGTAGGCGTCATATTTCTTTTCTGAGCTTTCTTCAGTTCAGTTGTCCCGTATAATGTGTTGGATACCAACTATACATGCCGTATGCTGTCCTTGAAATCCTAGTGCTCCTCCCACCATCCTTGTCTCCACCAATCACTAAAGATAAGCTACATGCGTCCCGCCTTGTGTCTAAAATTCCCCAATGGCATAGACTGTTTCCATCTCTCTCTCTCTCTCTCTCTCTCTCCATTCCCTCCCTCCCCATCACCCCTTCCTCCTTCCCCATCTCCCTTCCCTCCCTCCCCCTCTCCCTCTCGAAAGATAAGTTACATACGTCCCGCCTTGTAACATTCGTGAAAACACACACACACACACACACACACACACACAAAAACAACAAATTTTCTAATCTCTCTCTCTCTCTCTTTCTCTCTCCTCCCTTCGTTTCCCCCTCTCCTTCCTCCCTCCCCCTCTTCCTCTCGAAAGATAAGCTACATGCGTCCCGTTTGTGTCTAAAATATTAGCAAATGTCACTCTCTCTCTCTCTCTTTTTCTCCGAAGAGAGAAGCGTCCATTTTCCTCTTCGAAGGCGATATAGTAACTAAAAAATAACAGCATAATACACAAAGACGACAAGTATGACAAGCTTGCACGAGTTTCCTCGGCTCAAGGCACTACCACCTGTATATCATACAGGCGGGCTTTTTTAATATCCGGCGCGAAGGGGTTAAGGATGCCACTGGACCACATGGGAATTGGCCATTATACTAAACAGGAAGCTATATCTTTAGTTCATCTAATTTTGATAAAGAAATTTTTATCAGTGTACACTTCTTAAATAATAATGAACTTTTATTTCAATATTGAGTGTAAAATAATTAGATGGTTTCAATTATCAAATTATCTTTTTGCATTATCAAAAAAATATGTTACTGAAAAAAGAAAACGTGCTGGGGGGTATTAGGGGTTTCGCAGACAAACCGCTCATAGTAACATACAGGGTGGGGCACGGATGCTTCCCGATTTGAGAATGAAATAAAAACTTGTTCACACTTCACAATTCTTTATTCTTCTTTTATGCCTTTCACACAACATGGGAGATTTACTTTTACACTGTTTTAAAGACAATATCTTTTAAATGTCCACCTCCATTGTCAATACACTGATTCAGATGATTTCGGAAGCTTTGGTCTACTCTCTCCAGCATGTTGAACAGTATATTGGCTATTTCAGTTCGGATGGCGTTCTGTAGGTCTTCCAGGGTCTGTGGACGGTCGTTATAAACCAGGGATTTGAGATATCCCCACAGGAAATAATCACAGGGGGCTAAATCAGCATGCGCCCACACTGCACGCATTTCAATGGGATTCCTGAGAAAAGTTTTTCCCGACCGACTGATTTCCCTGAGAGAAGACTTAAACTGGCCTGTGCGCTCACCTGATTTAGCCCCCTTTGATTATTTCCTGTGGGGATTGGTTTATAACGACCGTCCACAGACCTTGGAAGATCTACAGAACACCATCCGAACTGAAATAGCCAATATACCGCTCAACATGCTGGAGAGAGTAGACCAAAGCTTCCGAAATCGTCTGAATCAGTGTATTGACAATGGAGGTGGACATTTAAAAGATATTGTCTTTAAAACAGTGTAAAAGTAAATCTCCCATGTTGTATGAAAGGCATAAAAGAAGAATAAAGAATTGTGAAGTGTGAACAGGTTTTTATTTCATTCTCAAATCGGGAAGTATCCGTGCCCCACCCTGTACAATTCACTGTAAAGGTCAACCCCTTACCCCCTGAAGTGTCCATTATTGTGAGGCACCACTGTGTAGAGAATGTACATTAACACTGAACAGAGGAGGTTTATTCAGGACTGCATCTCTTGGTTTCCTGAGGGGCTGGGCTGATATCAGCAGACTGCATGTCCATTTAGTTTCAATTTCCTGTTAGGTTTCAAATGAATGAATTTATCTAATCTAATATACAGTGTTACCTGAACATAAGATCTTAATTCGTTCCGTGATGATCGTTGTATATAAAAAAAAGATTTTAATTTGTTCCGTGATGATCGTTGTATATAAAAAAAAATCGTATATCACATAAATTTTTCCCATAGAAATTAATGGAAATAGAATTAATTCGTTCTTGTGATATGAATTTATGCCCCCCCAAAATTAACATGCTTTAAATACCAACCAAATATAGATTTAATATAAGATAAATACAATGTTTATTGTATGCATGATATAAATTAACTATATTGCCCAAAATAACAATTTAACCCACAAAACTCGGGACACATCGATAGACGTTCATCACGCAAGACTTGGGGCACGTCAATAGACGTTTAGGCTTTTTTCGGCTATATTTTGGCTATTTGCTTCCCGTTTTCATTGCTTGTGAGCTGGCAACACTCATCAGGAGTAAACATATGTTCTACGTCACTGTGTCAGCAACAATGGATGGTGGGAGCGACAGTGATTTCACTGTGTCTGATTCCGCCACCTCTCCCGCGCGCCTTACTTCTATACCTCGGGTCTCTCGCCATGTTATGGGGAGACAACTTTTGAATGAGAGTGGGATCAGAACAAGAGAGAGAGAGAGAGAGAGAGAGAGAGAGAGAGAGAGAGAGAGAGAGAGAGAGAGAGAGAGAGAGAGAGAGAGAGAGAGAGAGAGAGAGAGAGAGAGAGAGAGAGAGAGAGGAGAGAGAGAGGACAAGGGTGGCTTTTCTCTCGCTATAGCCAAAGCTGAACCCAATCGAACGCAAGGCCATGTAAACCGATGATACTACCTCATTCAACCTGTGATATTTTGGTAACTATGACATCTAGAGACTTCTGTTTTTGCATTGCAAAGAGAAAGAGTTGTTTGTGGGCAGGAGTAAACATATATGCTCTACATCACTGTCACCAACGATGGATGGTGGGAGGCCAGTGATTTCACTGTGTCTGATTCCGCCACCTCTCCCGCGCCTTACTTCTATGCCTTGGGTCTCTTGCCATGTTATGGGGAGACAACTTTTGAATGAGAATGGGATCAGAACAGGAGAGAGAGAGAGAGAGAGAGAGAGAGAGAGAGAGAGAGAGAGAGAGAGAGAGAGAGAGAGAGAGAGAGAGAGAGAGAGAGAGAGAGAGAGGATACAAGGGGCCCGTTTTCTCTCACTCTAGCCAAGGCCACTGAACCTGATCGGACGCAAGGCCACATAAACCGATGATACTACCTAATTCAACCTGTGATATTTTGGTAACCATGACATCTAGAGACTTCTGTTTTTTTTGCATTGCAAAGAGGAAGAATTGCTTGTGGGCAGAACACCTTTTGTATCAATTCGTTTATTGAATTTCTAGGAGTAATCAGTATGTGAATACAGCCTATTTTGTGTATTTCTTGCCAAAGTTTTACTTTTAGGACCCATGATCATGGGGTCCTGAGTTCACAAAACTTAAGAAAAAATACACACTGCCGAAGAGCACAGACACATACATGCACAAAGGATGAACAACGATACGAAACGTGGGCTAAATGTTTGGGTGGACGTGGGTAGCCGAGCGATCGCTGCGCCACCTACCGATGGCTATTCTTATCTTAAAAATATCTTCGTATTTCAAGGCGTAAATTATATGAAATTTTTCGTCGTATATAAAAATAATTGTATGTTGGGGCGATCGTATCTCGAGGTATTACTGTACTTTATTTGATTTAATTACTGCAATTATTTTATTTATTGAAACATGTTATTTATATTTTGATTTCATTTAATACTTTATGAAAAATTCAATACTTTAGGATATAAAATGCTTATTCTATGCCTATACTTTTGAAGGTAGTTAAAATTTACCTATAGCCCTTGGTATTTATTCATGGCTAACAAGGTCTATTTAATCTATTTTCAAAGCTATCTTAAAAATATAGGAGTCATTGCTACTTTGTGGTCACAAAAATAATTTTGCTTTTAAGGAAATTTTAAGTTTTGTTGTGTAAATTTTTATTTGTATAATACACAAATATTATTATTGATTTTTGTTGCAATTTGAATAGAAATTGTAAAAATATAATATCAAAGGGTAATTAATGAATTTTCATTTGTATAATATAGGACTTTTTAATGTAAAATCCATTTTTATATACATACTTACCAACAATTATTAATTATTGCTTAAAACCCCCCCATACCTACACCAAACTTAAATCATGTCTAACGGCTCGAGAAAAGAAACGCCAAGGAATACTTAAGGCTGATTCCCTCATTTGCCTCTAGCCTAAAAGGTCATAGACATAGAGGGGAGGGTGGAAGGGAAATTCAATTATAATTAATAATCATGAGTAAGTATAGATAAAATCGATTTTACATAAAAAAAAATCCTATTTGTTATTACACATACTTTTACCCATAATTATCAATTATTGCTTACGAACTGAATCCCAAGTATAGGAGGGAGGATGACCCCTAAAAAAACTTTCACTCCCCAAGATACATACCCTTACAAACCCTAAATTTACAAGGCGGAGGCCATATCCTGAGGTGGGTGCAGCACTCGTATCCCATGACAGAGGGACAAAACCAGAGGAGTGAGAGGAGCATCACAATTCTCGTCACGAGAAATGGTTCAATGACCCAGAACCCCACAGAGGACAATACACAGAACCGTATGTAAAAGAAACCCAAAAGAAAAATTACTGAATTACCCTGAGAGCCGACACAACAGGACCCAGAGAAAACGTATGCAAATACCTATGAGTAATATCCCTAAAATAAAAAGGCCCGAAGAATGCCAGGAATACTCCGAATCTACTTGAACAAGGCACTCGTCACTACTGCTCTAACTTCATGTGCCTTCATCCGAACCAAGCACATGTCCTCCTCAGAAACATCCTCATGTGTAAGCTGGATAACATGACATATCCAGTGAGAAATAGTATGAGGTTGCACCACACGCCAAAGCTCAGTAAGTCACAAAAAGGCAGGAACATCTAAGATGACAATCCCTGGTCCTATAGAGGTACTCCCTGATGGCTCTGACTGGGTACAAAAGCCTGTCTCCTTCTGAGTTAACAATGTACTCCATAAGAGAAGGAATGGTGAAGTCGGACTGATGAGATTCATCACCTGGGAGTTGAGTCTTCACTAGAAAATCAAGGGCTAGAGAAAAAAAATCATAGAAGACCAACCCTAAGAGTGACGAACTTTTGCTGACAGCCCATGCAATTTGCTAACTCAGCGAGCAGATGCTAAACCCATAAGGAACGAAAACTTTAGTGCAACGTCTATCAATGAAGCCAAATGAAGAGGCTCATGAGGGGACTTTATTAAGGAACGTAAAACTAAGGACAAATCATATGCAGGAATGCATGGTGAACGAGGAGGACCCAACTTGACAAATCACTGAAACAGAGCTGACAGATCCCAATCCTGTGAGATATCCAAGCCAGCCTGGTGGAATATTGGGGCCAAAGCTGAATGATAGCACCTAATAGATGGCATGGACAAATTCTTTTTGTCCCAAAGAAAAATAAAAAAGTTTGCTAAGTCCATTATAGAGGCTGAGAGAGGATGACAACCCCTTGACTCGCACCAACCTGATAAACTCTGGCAGAGGACTGTCTGATTGGATGGGCCATAAATCTAGCAGCCTTCTGCGAAAAACCTCTCTCTTGGAAGAGACACTGGAGAGTCTCCACGCATGAAGGTGAAGTGCCCCTAGAGATTTGTGAAAGAGGTGGCGATGAGCCTGGCGGAGCAGAGAAGCCCACTGCGGCAACACTCGAGGATGTCCACTAACAGACTAAGAAGCAGAGGAAACCAGTCTGCCTGATGCCACTGTTGGGCAATCAGAGTCACGCAAACACAAGCGGATTCTCTGATTCAATGAATCAGAGAGAAAGGAGGAAAGGTGTACAGATCCAAGCCCTCCCATGGAAAGGCAAACATGTCCTCTTTCTAAGCTCCCGGGTCAAGCAGGGCAGACACATACAGAGGAAACTGGTGATTTAAGGCAGTTGCAAACAGATCCACCTGTGGCCCACCCCACACCTGGAAGACCTGCCTGCACACTACTGGATGTATGGTTCACTCTGACCCCACACAGTCATGATTGAGGATTTCTGCCACTGCATTGCGCCATCCTGGCATGAACCTGGGGTGAAGAGAGAATTATCCTCGCACCACCGCAGAATGTCCGCCAGACCCGACAGAGTCTTGGACCAAGTGCCCCCCTAAATTCTGTAAATAGGCCACCACTGCCGAATTGTCTGACATGAGAGACACCACTGTTCTTGGCAATTCCTGCTGAAAGGACTGCAGAGCCTGGAAAACAGCCATCATCTCCAGGTGGTTGATGTGAATCCTCTGCTCCAGTGGAGACCACATCCCTGAGACGAGAAAGTCTCCCCGACAAGCACCCCAACTGTGAAGAGATGCATCGGAAAACAGAAACTGTTCTGAAGGAGCCATCACAAAGGGAGCTCTCCTGAGCTGGGAAGACGGAACCTGCCACCAGAGTGAGTCCGATGCTGGCTTTCAGTGTTTCTACAGGCACCATTGAAGGGACCAAGAGTGTACATGGCTGCCCAGGACCAGCCTCTCCAGGGAAGCCAGATGACCCAGAAGTGACCTCCATAGAGACACCGTAGCAGCTTTTTCATCTAGAAAACTTTATGCCATCACCAGAAACCGGCTGACCATTCCTGGTGACGGAAAAACCAGAGCCCTCACTGAGTCCAGCACCATACCCAGGTACTGCTTCCTTTGGCTGGGTAGCAGATCTGATTTGGGCAGATTGATCTGAATACCCAGCTGAGCACACAGCCACAAAACAGCCTGGATGGCACTTATGCACCTCTGGAGAGTAGTCCCTGTGACTAATCAATTGTCCAAGTAATGGCGCAGGGAGATATTGTGTCGGTGAGCCCATGAAGACACTGGTGCCATCACCTTGGTAAAGACCTGTCGGGTGGTGGCGAGGCCAAAACAAAGAACTCTGAACTGAAAAACCTTGCCTTACCAAATGAACTGCAGGTACTTGCAAGAATGCGAATGGATAGGAACTTGGAAATATGCATCTCTCAGATCCAGAGACGCCATACCCCCACATTCATGGTCTTCAAAACTGATGCCACTCTCCATCTGGAAGAGCTTGACCACTAAAAACTTGCTCAGAGCTGAGAGGTCAAACACAGGTCTTTAACCCCCTGTTACCTTGGGAACAAGGAACAGAAAGGCATAAAAACCTTATAGCTTGCCCACCATAAGCTTTATGGCCTCTTTGGCCAACATATCCTGCACCACTAAGTCCAAGGTCGCATGACAATTGCACCTCTGCATAACTCACAAACTCTATGGGTCTGGCAGACAAAGGAGGGGGATGCAGAAAGGGAAGGACATACCCATAAGGCACAGTCTTTACTACCTACTCACCTGCCCAAGCCTCCATCCACTCCAGTGCCACTACAGGCAAGTGCCCACAGGCACAGGAGAGCAAACTACTTCCCTAGAGATCTAGCCCAGCCATGGGATCCTCCAATGTGAAAACCCATCCCAAAAGGATACCCCTGTAGTGGAGGGCCTGGGGACAGGAGCCGATGAAGAGGCACTAAGAAACGCACCCCTCCTCGTCTGTCCTTTTATCTTGCTTCCCTGGGGCGCAGAGGATGAACCCCGAAAAGAAAAGGCTAACCTCCGCACCACAGAAGACAGTGAATGTTGCTGAGAAGCCAAGTGCTCATTGTCCTGCATCTGACCATCACAGCTGGGTCAAATAGCACGTCAGAAAAGGGAGAAGAAAGAAGCTGGTGCTTCTCTCTTTCAGAAAAGGTATGAGGCAACGAATCCACTACAGCCTGCCTCCGTAACATAAGGAGTCTACAACGTAGCTCCTCTGCAGGACAAAGAATGTCCTTATTAGCCTTGGCCAGTACTGACAAAAATTCCAAAACATCCTGCTCTGTGCTAGAAGCAGCACCAGCCCATGTAGCCAAAACCTGGTCTGTCCCAGAGGCAATATCAGCCATGGAGCCACACACTTTCTCCATTTGTGCAAACAGATGGGAGGAGAAAGACACTGCTGGGTTGCCCACTGGCCATAAACTCCTCATTAACTGAAGGAGCCAGTGAGGCTCTCTCAGGCAGATAAAAAGACCTGGCCTGGCCATACCAGTCTCTAGAGAACTGAAAATTAGCTGAGCAAGGCTTAGGCTCCTTCAGGGACCTGCATTGGGCTTCCTCATGGACAGCTTGGGCCATAAGCAACCATAGGAGAGTAAGTGAGAGATGGAGGGACAAAACTGAGCCCTGTGGTCTTTCAACAACTGTAAGCTGGGATGAGGAAGGAGCCTCAGAAGGCAAATGCAGATAGGTTCTCACTTGGCCTATGAGGTGCAAAAAAAGGGGAAACACCTTCTTGATTGGGAGGCACTCCTCATCATCTCACAAGACCTGGCTGTGGAAAGAGGGTGGCCAACTGGCATGGGAGGGGAAAGACCTTGACCCACCACACTGCCACCTGGCACAGAAGCTGCTTGGCCAGCCTCAACAGAAGCCTCTTGAAAAAGTGGAAGGCTGCCCCGCACAGGGTCACCAGGGTCCACATAGCCCAAACTACTGCGAGGAAGGGGATGGCCACCAGGCATGGAAGCTGCGGGGCGCACACCCACCTCCTACACAAGGCACATAAGTCTGGTTGCCTGGCATGGTAGCCTTGTGGCTGACACCAACACTCATATTCTGGATAGGGAGAAGGCCACCAGACATTTTAGCAGCATGGCTGTGGCCAAACTCCATCCCTAAAGAAAGTGGAATAGTCTCACCTACACCTAATCCACATGAGGGGGTGATAAGCTGGCCGCCAGGCATCAGAGCCGTATGGCAGACACCAACCTCAACATCCTGGAAAGGAGTCTGGCTGCTAGGCATGGGAGCTTAATGGCAGATGCCGACCTCCGTTTCCTGGGTAGTGGGGTGGCTGCCGGGCATGGTAGACCAATGGCTGTCGCCAATCTCACCCCCGTAAACAGTGCAAAAAAGTACCAAGGGCACTGTGCACTGCCTTACCTGTCCAAGGAACCGAGGCATGGCAGCCACCTGATGTTGTTGGGCTCACAGCTGACGTCAGTACCATCTCAACCTCGGGACCAGCAGCACCACCTGGTTGAGCTTCCCCTGGCCTCTGCATATCCCTGGCTGGGAATTGTTTACCTGTGAAGCTGGAGAGTGGAAACCAGAGAAGGGAGAACCCTTGGAAGAGGAGAGAATGAGGGAAAGCCTACCCAACACCTCCTCCATCCTACACATGCGTTTATGCAGCTGCTGTGACGAAGGGGAAGACTTATGCTTACCGGAAGAAGAAGAAGCCTTCCTCCTCTAAGTACGATCTTTAATACTTTCCAAAAGATGTAGAAACTTGTCATGGGACAAGGCCTTGCAGCAATCACAATGTGAAGCGAGAACGAGAACACTTCACACACTTATGTGGCATACTAACAGACTTACATACTCTCTGTAGAAGATAGACAAAACCAGGGAGTGATGAAAGGCAAACCCAACCACTGCTAAAAAGAAAAAAACAACAAGCCAGTGAAAGAGATGAGCCAAAGACTACGTGTAAGCCCTGTGACAGCGAAGAGGCGAAAGAAGGAATTGGCTTGACGGGTGATACCTGGGAGTAGAAAATGGGCTAGGTGTTTTCTCAAAAAATCAAGAAAGGGCACCACAAGTACTTCTTTCGTTTCTTTTTTCGAGCTGTTAGACATGGTGTAAGTTTGCTGAGGAAATGGGGGGGGAGGGAGTTTAAACAATACAGTGGAGACTCAATACTAAATAGTCTAAGTAGTTGAATTTTTCAATACTCAAACACAATAGTTCGATTTAATACTAGAAAAAATACCTGATAGTCGACCACCCACACACGTAGTTGTAAAGAAAGGCTCCCTAGCCTCTCCCTCTTCTCCTTCCACCAGTTGTGCTGCCATGGTCATCAGAATAACATTCTTGTGCATTCTGACTGTAGTTTTTAATTTATAAACTTACATTAATACCAAAGGCTTACTAGTGGGGAAAATATCTGTTAGTCAAATTGTCGCACATTTGACCATATACAAAGCTATGTCCTCTCCCTTCTTGCAACCGTCACTGTCTCGTTCTAATACCGTATTACTGGTATCACCAATAATACTGGTAATTCGGTATACCGGATGCCGCTGCACATCTCTAGTCCTGCCGCAGTCTTGAGAAAAACATTCTTCTGCGTTCTGTCGGTAGTTTTTCATTTAGAAACTTATGATGGCCCCAAAGAGGCTTATTAGTGGTGAAAATAAGGAATCTGGTGAGAGTGGAAGTGTTAGTGAGTCACATCCCTCAACTAGTGGATTCACAAGAATAGCACCAAAAAGAGAAGTTACAAAGACGTTTTCATGGATGGTGACTAGTCCTCCGATGACCTCCCTCCTCCTCCACACCCTTCTTCCCTCCTCTTTTATGTTATCGATCACCAACTTTCACTTACGGTATGTACAAATAGAATTAAAAATAAAAAGTATATTAAAATTCTTATAAACTTGAGGTTTTGCTAAAAATTTGAATGAGTTACATATTGATATTATACGATAATCAAACTTTTTGATACTCAAACAGCCATTTAGAATGAATTAAGTTTGCGTATTGAGTCTCCACTGTAATTAATAATCATGGGTAGTAGTATGTGTAATAACAAACACAAATTTGTATAGAAATTGTAAAAAATTATATCAAAGGGTAATTAAAGTTAATCTAGAGTAAACTATTCTAATTTTTTTTATGCAAATCAATAAATGTGACAAGATAACGGAATGCCTAAAGGTTTTGTTTCTGACATGATGAGAAGGCAGCAAGTTTACCTGCCTTGATAGCAGTCGCCATGTAATTGTTAGCATCACGACAGTCCTATTAAGATATTCCAGCCTCTCTATTAGTTGACTAGTTAGATTCACTAAGTTATGAATTTAGAAGCTTGAAACCATTGGAAATTTACAAGAAAGCTGTTTAGCTATGAAACATGATCAGCTACTTGCAGTGGAACATTAGTGATTTCAACTCACCACCCTGCCATCACCCAACTTCTAGCCACATATTCCACAGCTAAGTTATTATATGTTTTTAATCATATCTAGTAATACTTTCAGTGATTATAACAGGATAAGAACATAAGAAAATGAGGGATGGTTCAAGAGGCTATCAGGCTTACACATGACAATTCCTGTATGAACATACCTACCTAATTCTATCTATCATCCCCACACATAAATTTGTCAAATGTTCTTTTAAAGCCCCCTATTGACTTAGCACTAACAATGTGATTACAGAGACTGTTTTATTCCTTAACCTCACTATTAGAGAACCAATTCCTTTTCATTTTTTTCTTATATCTATATTTCTCAAGCTTGAACCAATTATTTCTGATTTTATTCTTGCTACTGATCCTATGAAATTTGCTGATGTCCCTTTTGTTATAACCATGATACCACTTAAATTAGGTATCTGGAGGGAAACAATGGGGTGAATGATAAATTCAAATTATTCCTACATCCATTTTGTTGTTTTTCATAGACTATAGGTGGTGATAAGTCATTTATTACTGGTAAATCAGTGGTGAACTTGTATATTCTGAACACTATTGATTGCATATATACCTGTATATATCCTCACACTATAGATTTTTTTTTAGATAGAATACTTACTTTTCTCATTTTGTAATTGTTCCAGTTCTTTAACTGTGTATTCTGATGCTGCTTGAAGTTCCTCTAATTTTCGTTGATGTTTCTGTTCTGCGCGTTTCTTCTCTGCTTCATATCTGCGTTTTTCATTTTCCTGGAACTGTTGGTAAATGAATTAATAAAAGAATAACTACCTAACTACTTATATATGTATATATATATATATATATATATATATATATATATATATATATATATATATATATATATATATATATATATATATATATATATATATATATATATATATATATATATATATATATATATATATATATATATATATATATATATATATATATATATATATATATATATATATATATATATATATATATATATATATATATATATATATATATATATATATATATATATATATATATATATATATATATATATATATATATATATATATATATATATATATATATATATATATATATATATATATATATATATATATATATATATATATATATATATATATATATATATATATATATATATATATATATATATATATATATATATATATATATATATATATATATATATATATAGGCAACCTGGTTAATGAAGGGGTTACGTTCTTAAAAACCCTTCATTAAGCGAACCAATTATAACAAGTTTGACCCCTAACTGAACTTCCGTTAAGAGTAAACAAAGCAAGAGTGCATCACAGTACAGTAAAAAGTTTAAAGAAAGTAAAAATTATGAAGTTAAACATTTAAGCAGTTTAATTTAAGACTAAGTCATTATAATGTACACTAAAGTATGTATGTAAGTAACTTTATAATGTTGATGATCTTAAATTTATGAAAGGAGGGAGAGTGGAGCAGGAAATACGATAGCTGGCAACTTGTGGAATGTAAACAAAGGGTGCATCATTGTACTGCATACAAAACTTGTGTACCACATTTCCACAAGGCTTCCCATTTTATCCATTGTAGTCACGAGTTCAGGTAGTTCTTTTTAGCTTGCAAAGAAGGTATGATCTCACCAGCCTTTTTAATAGAGTCTGCTGACTTGAAAATGGTAGACAGTAGATGGGAGTCAAGCCATGGTGGGAAGCAATGCTATTAGTTTTCTCGCCTCTCGTGTCTGTGAATAATATCCAGCTACACTTTGAGAGTAAGAGACTTCCTTGTCTTCTTAGCAATGCTAGGCGACATTGCAGGGCGTTTTGGTGGCATGTAGAGCGAGGGAAGACGAGCTGCTGCTGACGCTGTTATTGTTTTGAAATAAGGGAGTGAGTGGTGCTGCTTTTGTCCACGAGAGGCGCTGGTGTATTCAAAAGCCTGTCAGCTTGCATGATACGGCAGGGCTTTCAAACTTGGAAAAAATTACCTGGATAAAACTATGTTAAAGTGAGTTTGGTGTTTGTTAAACGAGTAGATGGTAGTTAAAGGAAATTTTCGTTGTAGCGAAATTTCTTTGTGATATATAATATATATATATATATATATATATATATATATATATATATATATATATATATATATATATATATATATATATATATATATATATATATATATATATATATATATATATATATATATATATATATAGTAAGTGCTGCATCACTCAAACAAATTGGGGGGAAAGGCCAAATCAAGTTAATTGAAAATTAAGTTACCTGAGGGATTCTTTTTCCACATTTTTCATGTGTATTATTATTAACAGTTGATATGATCACTGTAATGTATTATGTGAAC
The DNA here is from genome assembly GCF_017591435.1 of Portunus trituberculatus. Taxonomy (NCBI): domain Eukaryota; kingdom Metazoa; phylum Arthropoda; class Malacostraca; order Decapoda; family Portunidae; genus Portunus; species Portunus trituberculatus. The sequence continues at coordinate 19,421,201 of NC_059292.1, read as the reverse complement.
AGGTACTATATACAGAGATTTCTGGATTTATGCGCGGGATATGCTCCTGAAGGGATCGCATAATGTGAAAATTGCATAAAGTGAACATTATTACTGAACAAAACTTTACACTGTTCAAGGTTCTACTGTGTGTTTCACTGTTTGATCTGCTGCAGTCTCTGACGAGACAGCCAGACGTTACCCTACGGAAAGAGTTCAGAGCTCATTATTTCCGATCTTTGGATAGGCCTGAGACCAGGGACACATCACACACCGGGACAACATGGTCACAACTCCTCGATTTACATCCCGTACCTACTCACTGCTAGGTGAACAGGGCTACGTAAAGGAGACACACCCAAATATCTCCACCCGGCCGGGGAATCGAACCCCGGTCCTCTGGCTTGTAAAGCCAGCGCTCTAACCACTGAGCTACCGGGCGTGTGTGTGTGTGTGTGTGTGTGTGTGTGTGTGTGTGTGTGTGTGTGTGTGTGTGTTTACCTAATTGTATTTACCTAATTGTAACATACGGGAAAAGAGCTATGCTCGTGTTGTCCCGTCTCCATATCTATTAATGTCCAGCTTTTTCTTAAAATCATGAATATTCCTTGCGTTGACCACTTCCACGTCTAAACTATTCCATGCTTCCACCCTTCTATGAGGAAGCTATATTTTTCACATCTCTCCTATAAGTGGCCATTTTAGTTTTTCCCATGCCCTCTCGACATTCTTTCATTCCACATACACAGATCTTCCCTATCCATTTTTCCATGCCAATCATCACTCTGTATATTGCTATCAGGTCTCCCCTTTCTCTTCTGTTTTCCAGGGTCGGAAGTTGCATTCTTTTCAGTCTGTCTTCATAAGTCAAATCTCTTAAGTCAGGCACCATTTTGTTTGTACTTTCTCTAGTTTCCTTATGTGTTTCTTTAGCCCTCTGTACTTTCTCTAGTTTCCTTATGTGTTTCTTTAAGTTCCCCACTGTATTGTTGCATATTCAAGCCTCGGTCTTATCATTGCAGTAATTATTTTCTTCATCATTTCTTCATCTAAATATCTGAACGCCACTCTTATGTTCCTCAATAAGTTCAATACTTCTCCAATTATTTTGTTTATATGTCTCTCTGGCGATAGGTCATTGGTAATTGTCACCCCAAGGTCTTTTCTTCATGACTGGTTTTATGTCTTCATTTCCTATCTTGTACATACTCCTGATTCTTCTTTCCTCTTGCCAAACTCTATTTTCTTGCATTTTGTCGTGTTGAACTCCATTTGCCATGTACAGCTCCATTTCCATATTCTGTCCAAGTCTTCCTGGAGTAGTTCGCAATCTTTGTCACATCTCACTTTTCTTAACAATTTTGCATCGTCTGCAAATAGGCTCACATAACTGGACACCCCATCCACCATGTCATTTATGTAGACCGCGAACATTACTGGTGCCAACACTGATCCTGTGGAACTCCACTCTCCACCAATCCCCATTCTGATGGTCTGTCCTTAATTATTGTTCTCATTTCTCTTCCTACCAAAAGTCTTCCATCCATTTTAGTAAACTGCCATGCACTCCTCCTACCATTTCAAGTTTCCAGATCAGTCTCCGGTGTGGTACCTTATCAAAGGCCTTTTTTAAATCCAGATATATTCCATCAGCCCAACCATCTCTTTCCTGTATTACATCTATCACCCTCGAATAGTAACATATCAGGTTTGTCGTGCATGAACGCCCTTTTCTAAAACCAAATTGACACTCACAAAGTATGTCATTTTCTCCAAGAAGTCTGTCCATCTATTCTTCACCACCCTCTCACACATCTTAGCTACCACACTTGTAAGTGACACTGGTCTATAGTTCAATGGGTCTCTCTTGTTACCTGATTTATAGATTGGGACAATGTTAGCTCTTTTCAGTCTTGGGGCACTACACCTTCCCTTAATGAGGCATCAATTACTTCACAAACTTTTTCTGCCAGTTGCTCCTGCATTCTCTTAAAATCCATCCTGATACCCCATCAGGTCCCACAGCTTTTCTCACTTCTAAACTCCCCATCATATTCTTGATCTCCTCCACAGTTACTTGAAACTCCTTCATAATCCCTTTCTGTTCCATTACCAGTGGTTTGTCAAAAGCAGTCTCCTTTGTGAATACCTTCCAGCATCCATTCATAGAGCCTAGATCCTACTTGTTATTGGCTATGAATGATTCAACATCAACTATCGATCACGGCTCAAAAGGCATTGTTTACTCATGATCCCTTTGTAGTTTATGTAGGGTACATTACTTTAAGCTGTACTCTATTTTTGTAGTTATCGTGGACAAACTTCTGTCAGTCATGAGCGGGTCCAGTGAAATGGTAACCTTCTTTCCCCGGATTTCGCTCCTACAGAACAGCTTCTTCAGATTGAGGCTCCCGAATCTCCGCATTCTCAATCGCCGCCATCCTGCATGACTCGTTTCCAGTTCACCGTCGACCCCTGAGAAAAGCTCACCTTAGTCTGAGCGATGTGGACGTTTCCCTTGGTACTACCTTGCTAGCCCTACCACCGTCGCGACATAGTGATAAAGCTCACGCATTTCATAGATACTTCGGGTTAACTCATAGGGTGCGATCTTCTAGAAAAACTAATAGAGTGTCGGTCTTTTGGCTGTGTGCCTGTCCTTTTTAAAAACAAATCCTTTAACACCTACATTGTTTCCTGTCACAAACTGTTTACCTAAATCACAACTTTACTCCTTAGCAGTTTTGCTTTTTCTTGTAAGCTAAGCCCCTAGTTACGGGATAGCGTGGTGTATCCCTGGTAATCGATTCCGCCATATGGCTGGTCCATGTCCAGTCCTTGTCATGCGTCAGAATGTCCGCTCGCATTTTAGCCTTCCTGACATGGCACCTCTTGGTGAGCTACTCATATGATGAATGCATGCTCCGAGAAAGTTGCGTTGCGAATACGAAGCCGCATCTCCTATATTCAAATTACCATAGCCTATTTCCCACTAAGTAGCACTGGAAAAGACATTTTTCCTGGGGAAATGTAGCTCTTATTCACCACCTCCTTCACTGGGAGCTGTTCCCGTTGGATTCGGAGTGGAAACTTTTTTTACTCTATGCTTTAACCCATCACTAATCAACTCTGAGTGTGATACATAGAAAAACGTATGAGTCTAACATGGGTTCCACCTAACGTTCGCGACCATATCTAGTTAGCCTAGAAAAAGTAGGTTTGCCTCCGAGTAGTTAGTTGAAACTTCAGCCTGCCTCTTTTGCGGCCTTTTGGCTCCCTGTATAGAAATAACACCGATCTGTCTGTCTCAGAGCGTCTGCTAAATCACATGGGACTAAAATGTTCGTTCTGCCTTTATTTTTTTAGATTCCACCGCTTTATGTCCCGTAATCGCCATATTCTTGACCAGAATGTTAGTAACATCCACGAAGTATGTTGCCCTTATGTGTCACATCAACTCTTTCCCTGCCCAGTATTACTAGTGATACTTTTCGACGATCTCCACGGAGGGACAGGCTTCTCTGACATTTTTACCAGACCAGGTGGCTTACTCGGGATATGAAGTGATCCTGGGTCACTTAGCTACCACACCGTCCCCTTTAGTTGTTTTCTCCTCATATAGGATCCTCTTGATTGTTTTCTGGCTGTTCTGTAATCAATCCTTCTGAGGAACTTTATTCTTGTCGGATGGAGACATCCATTTTTTTTGTATGTCATTCTACCTCCAGAAATGTAGCCTATACTGCCACCATGTGCAATGTGTACTTCTTTTAGCTGTTGTCCTTTTCACCCCGACTCTATACTCTCTGATAATCTTCGGTCTTTGTTGTTGGCGGCTTTATATCGCATATTCCAGAAAAACCTTCTCTGGGTCTTATTACCAGTCTACAGTACACTCATTAGTATCCTCCTAAGGAAACTTTTTCATGAGGCATTTGCTTCTTTGTGCAGCTACCAATCGAGGGCTTTGAACTCCCAAGGGAATCGGCTGTCAAAATCGGAATATTCCTCAGAATAGGTGTACTTTCATCAGGAGGAGGCAGGTTCGGCATGCAATCTGGAAGTCTTTTTCTCTGCAATTTACTGCAATGTTCATAACATTCACCACCCTCTATCGAGGTCACAAGGTTGGCATACCCGGCCGCATTCCCAGAGTTTCAGAGGTACCATCACATTCTTAAAAAGCCTGGTTGACTCACAGGTGCGAGGGATTTTTCCTATGAAGTGAAGTAACTCCTAGATTTTCTTTTTACTTGCTTCTCCTTCCCGAAGTGAATCATTTTAAGAGACTTTTCCGAGGATCTCTACCATCTTATAGGTGTGTAATCCTTCGGCAATTCTATAAGTCCGTCGAGTATGTTTAAGAAAAGGTTGGCCCTTCTTTCACTCTTTCTGGGCGTGGCATTTCATAATGTACCTGATACAAGGATCGCCGCTTTTTTTGTCATCAGTGGCATTTATACGTGATTTTCTTCAAATTGTTTCCACCCTGCGTCACTTAGTTTCTGTCACCTTATACTTAAACTACAGTGTCAGTTCTTATTTCCTTTACAAGTTGTATCTTCTCCCAGTTTCACAGTTCACATTAATCCGTTCCACTATTTTTGCATTTTGGTTTTATAAGATACCCTCCCGGTTTCTGTCTACTCATGAAGGCCGCGGGTGGAGGTTCTTATCCCATCCCGGGTAGACCGGTATCAGTAACAGTGGAGACACTCCTTGTCTTTTCAGCTATGTCCGGATTCGGTTCTTTACTTAGATCCTGTCATGTGTTTAAGCACCGGGGATGTATTGTCTACGCCTTTATTACCATTCTGCACCATAAGGACAAAGCTGCTCCATTTCAAACTAGTTTACGGTGAGTCCGTAGACCAGGTGTCTCTAATATGTATAACATGGTGCCTTTTTCCCGTCTTCAATATCCTGCACAGCTTTTATGAGCCACGTACCTATAAACGTGCTCCACCAGTCATAGGAATCCCTGGACTGGAGATTCAATGTGAATGTCCTTGATTATGCACTCAAGAGGCCGAGTAAATAGTCTTACCCCATCACCTTAGGATCGTGTAGTGCGCCTAAACTCAGACATGATCATACCAATGTTCACAGGGCATGTTTCATATGCCGGGATGGCAATTGGGACAATGTGTGTGTCCATTGCACAACTTTGTGTGTGTGTGTGTGTGTGTGTGTGTATTTACCTAATTGTATTTACCTAATTGTAACATACGGGAAAAGAGCTATGCTCGTGTTGTCCCGTCTCCATATCTATTAATGTCCAGCTTTTCTTAAAATCATGAATATTCCTTGCGTTGACCACTTCCACGTCTAAACTATTCCATGCTTCCACCCTTCTATGAGGAAGCTATATTTTTCACATCTCTCCTATAAGTGGCCATTTTAGTTTTTCCCATGCCCTCTCGACATTCTTTCATTCCACATACACAGATCTTCCCTATCCATTTTTCCATGCCAATCATCACTCTGTATATTGCTATCAGGTCTCCCCTTTCTCTTCTGTTTTCCAGGGTTGGAAGTTGCATTCTTTTCAGTCTGTCTTCATAAGTCAAATCTCTTAAGTCAGGCACCATTTTGTTGCAGCCCTCTGTACTTTCTCTAGTTTCCTTATGTGTTTCTTTAAGTTCGGAGCCCACTGTATTGTTGCATATTCAAGCCTCGGTCTTATCATTGCAGTAATTATTTTCTTCATCATTTCTTCATCTAAATATCTGACGCCACTCTTATGTTCCTCAATAAGTTCAATACTTCTCCAATTATTTTGTTTATATGTCTCTCTGGCGATAGGTCATTGGTAATTGTCACCCCAAGGTCTTTTCTTCATGACTGGTTTTATGTCTTCATTTCCTATCTTGTACATACTCCTGATTCTTCTTTCACTCTTGCCAAACTCTATTTTCTTGCATTTTGTCGTGTTGAACTCCATTTGCCATGTACAGCTCCATTTCCATATTCTGTCCAAGTCTTCCTGGAGTAGTTCGCAATCTTTGTCACATCTCACTTTTCTTAACAATTTTGCATCGTCTGCAAATAGGCTCACATAACTGGACACCCCATCCACCATGTCATTTATGTAGACCGCGAACATTACTGGTGCCAACACTCTCCACCAAGCCCCATTCTGATGGTCTGTCCTTAATTATTGTTCTCATTTCTCTTCCTACCAAAAGTCTTCCATCCATTTTAGTAAACTGCCATGCACTCCTCCTACCATTTCAAGTTTCCAGATCAGTCTCTGGTGTGGTACCTTATCAAAGGCCTTTTTAAATCCAGATATATTCCATCAGCCCAACCATCTCTTTCCTGTATTACATCTATCACCCTCGAATAGTAACATATCAGGTTTGTCGTGCATGAACGCCCTTTTCTAAAACCAAATTGACACTCACAAAGTATGTCATTTTCTCCAAGAAGTCTGTCCATCTATTCTTCACCACCCTCTCACACATCTTAGCTACCACACTTGTAAGTGACACTGGTCTATAGTTCAATGGGTCTCTCTTGTTACCTGATTTATAGATTGGGACAATGTTAGCTCTTTTCAGTCTTGGGGCACTACACCTTCCCTTAATGAGGCATCAATTACTTCACAAACTTTTTCTGCCAGTTGCTCCTGCATTCTCTTAAAATCCATCCTGATACCCCATCAGGTCCCACAGCTTTTCTCACTTCTAAACTCCCCATCATATTCTTGATCTCCTCCACAGTTACTTGAAACTCCTTCATAATCCCTTTCTGTTCCATTACCAGTGGTTTGTCAAAAGCAGTCTCCTTTGTGAATACCTTCCGAAAGCATCCATTCATAGCCTCTGCCATTTCCTGGGATCTTCACTGCATACTCCATTTACTTCTAAACTTTCAATACTTTCTCTATTTTTGATGTTGTTGTTCACATGTCTGTAAAAAGCCTTGGTTGGTCTTTACATTTATCAATTATATCCTTTTCTTGTTTCTTTCTTTCTTCTCTTCTAATCAACACATATTCATTTCTTGCTCTTTTGTAACTTTCCACTGCTTAATCCGTCTTTTCCTTCTCCACCTCTTCCATGCATCCTCTTTTCTTGTTCTAGCCTTTTCACATCTATCGTTAAACCAGTCCTGCTTTCCAACTTCTCTATGTTGTCTTATTGGTACAAATTTTTCTCACCTTCTTTGTATATTTTTATAAATTCCTTCCACTTTTCATTTGCTCCTTAGCACTCTTGAATTTCATCAATTTGTCTCTTGAAAGAATTTCTTTAGGTTTCCAAAATCTGTCTTGGCATAATTCCATCTTCCACTTTATATTCTTCATTTCTTCTAGATTTCTCTTCATCTATCACCTTGAACTCCAAAACTGCATGATCACTCTTTGCTAAAGGGCACTCCACCCTCATCTCCTCAATGACCATTGGCTCTGTACTAAAGACCAAGTCCAGTCTTGACGATGCTCCCTCTCCTCCAAACCTAGTATCTTCTTTGACCCACTGAGTTAACACATTTTCCATTGCCAGTGTCAATAGTGTATTTCCCCATGTTGTCTCTGATCCTTCCATTGACCAGTCCTCCCAACACACCTCTTTACAATTAAAATCTCCCATCATTATAGTTCGTTCACAGCCACCCAACATTTCTTCCAGACATGTTCCTGTATCACTTATCATTTCTTCATATTCCTGTACTGACCATGCATTTGTCTTGGGTGGTACGTACACCACTATGTAGTGCCTCTTTTTCCTTCATTAGTTTCTGCTCTGATCTTTAGCACTTCTGCCTTTCCCATACCTTCTTTCACTTGATCCACCTTTATATCTTTTTAACCAGCAACATCACTCCTCCTCCCATCTTACCTACTCTATTTCTTTTCCAAACATTATATTTCCTTCTCCAACCATCATCAGGTCTTCTCCCTCTCTCAGTTTTGTTTCAGTAAGACCCACAATATCTGGGTTCTTGTCCCTCAAGTAATCGTTGAGTTCTAAAATCCCGATATCACTCCATTTATGTTGGAATACATTACATTCGCTCATATGTAAGTTTCTTTAGTCCTTTCTTGCTGTACTTTTCTGGGTTATGAACCACTTCCTCAGTCTCATATCCAAGATTAATATCATGTATTATCTTTAGTTAATAACAAATTACACTATTTCAGGACAAGTGTAATAATAGCTCAGAAAAGGTATATTGTGTAGATGATCTTCATGAACAAATCACCTGTGAATTAATTCACAAAGAAAATTCCACAACTTTCATTTACTACCATCTGTTTCTTTAATGAACACCAAAGTTTAACAAAGTTTTGTGTAATTTTTCCAATTTGAAAGCCCAGATATTTTTTTAACAGAGCTGAATTAATGTCAAGAAATGTGTAGAATAAGATCAAGATCAAGATAAATCTCATGGACAAGTTTAAACACCACTTGTCTTCCCTGTAATTTAAGAACAGAACATGTCTTTATTCAGAACAGAAAACTGTCTTTATAACTTGAAAACATCAATGTGGTTTCTCAAGGATCTACTTAGTGAAGCTGGATATTATTAACAGAGAGGCAAGAAAACTATAGCAATGCTGCCACCATCTTGCTCCATTTACTTTCTCTACTATATATATATATATATATATATATATATATATATATATATATAGAAGTAGTTACATGTCTCGAGTTAAATCAAATGATTGTCAGTCACTATAAGGCAATTTAAGATTAAAAAAATTGAAAATTTATAAATAAAGTGCATTTATTGTTATTGTTGGTGGTTGATACAGTCACGCTGAATACAATAACATGCCTCAGTTCCACCACATGATGGCATGTTATCCTAATTCTGCTTTATGACTCAAGTTCTTGTATCTTGCTCAATGGCACCAAGAAAACTTCTTAGTGACAGTGATGCTAAGAAAAAGGAAAACCATTATGCTACAAGAAAAAGAGGACATAATTAAAGACATGGGAAGGAAGGCAGCAGCTGTGTGTGAAGGAAAGAAGAAAATGGGAAGGTTACCATGACAGAGAGGTTGACCTTGAGGGCTCACACAATCACAAAAATAACAACTAGAGTTGTGGGCCACGACACTAGCTGACTTGCAGTCTGTGCCTGTCTGCTGATCCCTGTTTTATTGCATTTCCTGGTGAGCTTCTACTTCCAGATGCATGAGCTGTCCATGTGTTAGTACATTGATGATTGGCGGCCTCAGTATATCCAACCAGTCCTTGTTCGTGGCTAATCAACAACAAAAACAAGTTTGTGTTTCATATTCCTACATAGTTGTAAATAATATAACAATTGTATAACCTTTAACTTACCTGAATGACCATAAACAATGATTGGTTGAAAACTCGATAATATGCTTTGAAATGTAGGAAACTCGAGTTGTACAAAATCACTTATGTCACGTTTCAGGAGTAATCTGACATAAACCGAGATTACATTGTAT